>NC_142283.1:58741195-58763695 GCF_052056855.1 Sturnus vulgaris
GCTGGGCTTGGACTGGGGTTCCCGCTCCCGGCCGGGCCCAGAGACCCCCGGCCGCTGTCCCCTGCCTGCCGCTGTGTCTCAGCCGCCCCCAGCCCGGGCCTGGGATCCCCGCCGCCCCCACGGACACCGCCGGAGGATGGGCATTCGCGGCCACTGCGCTCTGCCCTCCCGCCGGCAGCGCCTGGAGATGCGCGCTTCGGGTACGGCTAATTTAAAGAGCAGACAGCGCGGCCATTTTAACGAGAGGAGCAGCAACGCCGGCGGCTGCCACCCGCTGCGGGCCCGCCCGCTGCTCCCGGCGGCCGCCAGCCCCCACCACCGCCGCTCCTTCGCGGAGCGCGGCCGGGAGAGCTGCGCCCGGCGGGCAGCACAGGGCGAAAACTGCGAGCCGACTGACCAGCCCGCGCCCCGAGCGGCATCGCAGGGCCGAACGGCGAAGTCGGAGAACGTGAATTATTCCCGATACGGCCAATTAGGGAAATGGATCCCGGCTCGCCCACCACAGAGCCCGGGGCGCCGCAGGCGCGAAGCCGCCAAGATGGTGGCGCCGGCGGCCGCCTGCCGCGCATGCGCGGCGCGGGCAGCCCGGGGGCGGCGGCGGTGGGGAGGCCCCAGAGCGGCCCGGGCGCCGTGAGGGGCGGGAGCGGAGCGCGGCCTCCGCGGGAATAACCGGGAACCGAAATTACGTGATGGCTCTGCCGTGTGGCGGAAGCAAACGCGTTGTTTCGTCTTTTTCCCCGGCCTCCCCGCAGCTTTGCGTTCGGTTTTTAATCGTGCAAAATGGGGCACGTCTTCGTGTTTTGTCTTCTAATCAAGAAAAACGGCTTGCATATGAAATACTAAAATAAAGGCCAGGGTATCTGTCATTCTCTGCTTATGCGCTCAGTAACTTAAGAGATGGAATCTACATTTTGTTCTCATTATCACTGAAAACATTTCACTCTTCAGCCTGATGTGTGCAATAGATATAAAGGTCAAGTTTCTTGATGAGGAACAAAGTCTGTCTGACATTAGCAAAAAATGCGGGGAGGCTGTGCTTGGCAGCAGGGGAGAGGAGAGCTGCAGGGAGCACTGATGGCCCCTGGGTTGAAGACTTGTCCGACTTTCCATGGAGAGGTGATTTTTTTTTTTTTTGCTTGTCTTGGTTTTTTGTTTGTTTTTTTTTCTTTTACTGACTGCCTCTGTATTTCACTGTAGTAGTGTTTGTAGTCTTAAGGTGTTTACAATAGATAGGTAGATAGGTATATGTACACACATATCTCAAACAGTAACATTTGTCTCCCATTATGGTACTTTGTAAACACAACAGTTGTGCCAGCAGCAGCCAGGCTCTAGTACAGGATATCCTTTTGGCAGTACTTATGTTTATGACCATGACCACGTTACTTCTAAGGGACAGCTCTTTCTTTAGGTTGTTATTTGTTTTGGGGTTTTTTTTTTAATTCTGGGAGAAAATATTTTTCAGTTTTGAATGTTTGGTTCTGTTGGGAGAAATTGCAGATAATGTTTAGGAAAAAAAAACAGGTTTATCAGGAGACTCTCTTACTTGTTTTTTCAACAAGAACTCTTTGAAGTTTTGTGTTTCACTTTCAGAACACTTCTACCACTTTCTACCATTGTTTGTTTAGTCTGTGTTCTCTTTTCTGTACCAACACAAGCTCTCTTGCCTGCAGGTCTTTCACCTCCTGGTCAGTGGTTGATAGCTCAATCATGGCTTACAGTGTTTGAAATTACATTCTCCACAAAGAAGCATCTCTGTCTTCTAAATCTCATGTCTCTGTCATGAATGTGGTACAGTTTTCTAATGCTTCAGCTGTAGCAAGGATTTGTACAAATCTCAACCTAAGTCTTGTGGGTTTCCTCACGTTTAAAGCTAGCTGCCCCTTCCCAACCCAAAATACAGACTATCTACACTGGGTGCCACAAGGTAAGCGGAGAGCCAGGATTCAGAATTTTGTATCTTCTGTTGCTGGGGAAACTACAGGATGGAAAACCAATTTTTTTTTATGCTCCAGTTGAGAATAAGATAGCAGGTTTTGTAATGGGCAGAAGGTACTTTGTATGTTGGGATAAACTCTGTTCGGGGAACTGCAGTATGGTACAGAAAAAGTATTTTATTTATTTGTAGAATAGTGACCAGACATGAAATTATTAGAGCCTTGAAACTGCTTTTGCCTGACCCTGATTGAGAGAAAAGGCTCTTGTGCTCATGGTCTTGTGATTGTAGCTGGCCTGACTGCAGGTGTCTCATTCGTGAGTAATTAGTGAGGGCCTTAATAATAGAGGCTTCCAGACAACACAGTGGAGCAATAACATGCCACAAGCATGGTAAGTGTCTGACTAGGTTTATCCTCACCTGGCATTAATGAAGTCTGCTCTAGGTGAATTACTTTCAGCCTAGAATGATAGTTATTACTTGAATGAGTAAACCTCTATGAATGTGCAACTGATAGTCATGGAATGAAAGAGTTTGACATGATAGACACAGAAAATGCAGAACGTGATGGCAGTAGTACCATCTTGTAAGACTGGGCTGAAAGTGACCTTTTTCAGTGAACCCAGGAACTCCATCATAATTACTGCCCTTTTCATGCTCAGATGGGCAATGTGTGAGTGGTTTTTAAGTGGAAGTGTTGGGTTTTCTTTTTTAGCATTGGAGGCAAGGGTGGTATTAGTAATTTCTACTCTGAAGTTGATGAACTGGAGAGAGAGTTGTGTGTTGGGGTATCCAAACTGGGAAGAGACAAAAACTCTATGTGGAGCTTGGTTGCTGGTAATCAGCAAATCAAGTCTCCTTGTGCAATGCTGATCTCTCCAAATATTAAAAAAAGTTATATTTCCTTCTTAAGCCACATTTTCAGCTAGTAAAGCAGTGAGGGCGTGCAGGAGAGAGTCTATTGTAAGGGATGGTGACATGCTGGGGGAAGAAACCTCCTTGCAAATGGCCTTCCTTACTTTAGATGGCTCCCAGCTGTCACTGCTCTTCTCTCCTGTGCTGTCCTCAGAGTGTGCCTGCTTTTTGCTCTGCAGGGAGAAAATTAGAGAGGCTGAGTTAAAATAACCTGATAGAGTCAGGATGAGTGTGTTCCTCTTTGAATTCAATGTTTGAAAACACTAGTGGGCTCCTTGCATTGCTGACTGAGATTCCTAGTGGAAATAAGAGCTCAAGGGAGGCCGGTTTCCATGTAAGCATTGGTTAAATTCTCTTACCTAGTTATAGCTCAAAGGAAGCTGAAAGGTTGAATGTTTTGTCTTGTAACATTTTTATAAGGTTTTTTTATCCTGGATTACAAAGCATGCTATCCTTTGTGATCATCTTGCCCCGATTCTATTTTTAGCACAGTGTATGAGGTTTTGAACAGCTTTGGATTTCAGAAGGCAGGGTGATTCTCTCTTTGGCCTGAGGTGTGCATTTGGATTCATCTTCAGCACAGTAGTCCAAGTCTTGTGCATCCAGAGTTAGCCTAACTACCAGGCAATAGACATTTAAGCTCATTCCTCCTCATCCTGCCCTCTCCTCTCCACCTGGGCACTTAATCGGATTTGCCACCATTGACAACCTGGGTTCTAAGTGCAGAAGTCTTTAAGAAAACAGCTGGAGATTTCAAGTATCTTTCCTGTACTTCATGTAATCTTGCAATGTGTGTGATTTTTCTCTTGTAAGGGAGTAGTTGTTTCTCCTTTGTTAATGGTATTAACTTCCTGTATTACACTGCATAACCCTGAGATTATTAACTTCTGTGCTTAAAACTGTCAAAAAGTTCTGAAGCTTGAAGTACTCTTAAAGTACTTTTTGCTTCTTCAGTTCAGTGTAGTTTGCTCACTTACACCAGAGAACAGAAGTACTAAAAGGAAATAATCATGACATCACCACTGGGGGAACAAATTTGAAACACTTACGTTTTTGTGGGGGTGTTTTGGAGGGTTTTTTCGTGTGGACAAGTGAAGTAAGGGTTTGAGAGATTAATTAATTTTCTGAATAACAACAAAATGAAACTGCGGTGCTATTGTCCTGGTAATAGTGATCTGCTCTGCCTAGTCATCTAAGACAAAGTACAGTTTGTCTGTCTGGCTAGTCAAACATCTGGATAGTGTGGGTTTTCCTTTTGCCCACAGACCTGCAGAGCACTCTCTACATTTTCCCGTTTGAGCTTCATGAAGGAGATGTAAACTGGGAAGAGAACTGTCTATTTCTAAAGGAACCCTATGTGAAGAGTAGCATATCTCTTTGACATTAAGCCAGCTTTGACATTAAGCCAGCTATGAAGTGCTTTTAATCATAGGTAGCTGATGATGTTGTAATTTTTTAGTAAATCTTGGTATTTGGATGTCTAAATGGAGAATTAGTCCAGTTCCAACTGAGCTTTTTATTAAAAGTTAATTGGAGCCTTTCTGAAAATACTGTGTTTGGTCCAGAAGCGACTGGAATCTTCTGTTTATCCACAGAAAGTTCAGTCTTGAAAAAATTTCACCCTTGACTACTCACTTCTGTGATGGGTTGTGATGTTGCTCTGGCAGCTCTCCTTTTAACGGTAGGATTAATGAAAGGAAAGTAGTTTCCATGTCAGCCCAGATCTAGGCTCCTTTGAAGGGGGTAGTATTGAGGTTCTGCCCTCTTGCCCTGGCACAGTGAAGACCTAATGTGATGGCTTTTTAGGCCTGTCTTTCTAAAAGCTCAGTGATATTCAGAAATGGACAAGGTTCACCAGCTCACTTTGTGTAGGCTGGTGAACAGTGTATAGGTAATGTTGATAATTACCAGTTTAAAACTGGTTTGACCAAGTAATCTGAGGTTTGTTAGCTTTGGTGTGAAAATTGCTTTGTTTTCATCACTCCAAAAGCTTTTCTTTCCTCCACACTGGTTCCATCTACTGTGTTTGAGAATATACGTGGAATTTCAGATGTCTTCTGAGTGGATTCTCATGAGTCCATAGTAGCCAGAAATTGCCAGCTGTCAATTTAATGTTCCTTGAATCAGTGGGTAGCACTCCGAAAACAGAAAAGGCAAACAAAATGAGAGTTTATTACTGTCACATTAAAAAACAAATGGTTTTAAAAGTTCAGTATACAGGAACTGTATATTTTTTTATATCACTGTTTAAAACTTTGGTTTCAGTTATAACCTTCTTAATTAAAAAAAATTTAAACCCTATATTTACAGCTGTTTAATTTGCTTAACAAAGAATGTTAATTTCATTGCATTTTTTCCCCACACAACATGTTAAAAAGGCAGTTTCCTTCCTTGTGCTGGTTAGAGTTCTTATTGCAATTTTGTTTGAATGTGACAAATGGTATTTGATGCATTCATGGAGGTGAGGTCCATCAGTAGGCACTGGCCATGATGAAGCCTTTGAAGAAGGAAGCTTCTTAACTCATTGGTTTCTCTGACAAAGCTTTCTGGTTGTCGTCAAGGATTACTGTTATACTTGTTGTTATACTTGTCTTCCCTTGAGTTTTGGCACTGGTTTTCTGTTCCCCACATATCACCCAGCTCAAGTATGAGAATACAGCTCCCTGCTGCCACCACAAAATGCAATGGAGTTTCCTTCATTTGGGAGAGTAAGAGGAGTGTGAAGGGTGTATGTTTACCCTCAGGAAAACTGCAGTCCTGCTCAGCATGTTTTCTCTGACTTCTGCTGATGGCAGGATGACTGGGGAAAAGACTCCTTGGTCAGGTCTGGTATCAGGAGCTGTTCTGGCTTCTTACAAATCCTGTAGTGTTCTGGATATTAGTGCTCAAACCTTCCTTTTACAGGTTCAGGGTTAAGTTTGGTGCCTAGGTATTGTGTAAGTGACCTGAGAAAATGAAACATAACTCATTAGTCCTTTTATGGAGGCAATGGTTTTTATACTTCATAAAATATGAAGTTTATCCTCTGTGTTGAAAACAGAAGACAAGCCGAATCTCATCGATTGGTTTTGAAAGATATTCTATTCATTTACAAATGAAGTATTTTTTTACTCATTTAACTTACTCCTTTAGAAATATGTTGAAGCTGTAAAAGAGCAGAAAGCTGAGTCACTAAAAGCATCCAGAGGAATTTAATTTTATTTTCATCAACTAATCTACCCACTCATATCTATCTGTGTAAACTAATTACTTTTTTAATTAGGTAGCCTTTTTGATTGCTTATGGAGAGCTGTGGTGGTGCTAATTATGAAGGGGCAGAAGGAGGCCTCTGGATTGTTAGGAAAGATGAGAAAATTTTATTTCCTTTTGTTGAAATGGAGAGCAAGTAGTAATTGATACATAAATAATGTGCTTATTTTTCCAATTTCAACCTATTCAGCCTCTGTTAACCTTATTAATTGAGGCTTTTTCTGTGGGTTACTGAGTTTCCTTCCATCTAATGTACCATCTACAGTAACTTTAGAACAGTAAGAAGACAAAATCGTTGTAGGAGTTCTTCTTTCTGTTAAAGATAATGCTAATGTTGAGTGGTTCTAGAGTGGTGTTGTTTGCCGTGAAATGCTGGCTACTGACATGTGCTAGCAAGCAGTCTGCACAGTTCAAGAGCTGTGGTTGAACTTGTATTCAGAAAACTGGGGAAGGTGGCAATTACACATCCCTTTTGCCATAACTTTTGAAGTCCTAAGCCCATAATTTGGATTTATTGTGAGCCCTCTGTTACATGTGGTAACAGAGCATAGCCAAGATTGCACATGGAAGAGAACCCAGAAGTGGTTCTCCTTTGTATTTTCTGTTCAGTGTCCTTAGAAGTGGGTTCCCTGAGAGATCAGATGGGAGAAGGATTATTAAGACAGTTAGGCCATAGACAACACATTTTCTTCTCCCTTCCCTCGGCTTGTAGTCCTGCTCTGAATCTGTATGAACAGTGAGCCTTTGAACTAAATTTGCTACTTCCCTTGCAGTTCTTTCCAACAGGCCCCACAGCTTACTTCTTGTAAGTTCCATCCTTCTGATTTCAGCTACACTCCAAACTTTCGGCTTCCTATCTTTGCCCTGAATCAGCTCGTTTGTGCACAAATTAACACATAAAATAAAATGACAAGTAGGAACCTAAAGTATTTTTGACATTGTGTGTATTGATGAGTGTTCAGAAATGTGAATAGGAAGTGAAAAGTCATAAAAAATTAGTTAATCTGGTCCTTTCATTAAAGAAGATAATTTTCACCTTCTTTCAGTCCCCTGTGTTGTAATCTGCAGTGCAACATATGAAAAGTCAGATAGGTATCACTGAATTGTCTCCTTTGAGGAGACTCTGGGGATCTCCTCTGTACTGTATTCAAAGTTGTTAATTTCAGCTGTGTCACAATTTTTTTGTATTTTTGAGTGAGGGCTAAGTGCTGTTGAGAAAGGATGAATGCTCATTGCCTTTTTCCCTACTGTGTAAATGAGGCAGGATCAGCAGTCCCTGTGTCATGAGTGACTGAGCTGCCTGGTCAAGAGAAGACTCTAGGAAGGCAGCTCCAACTGCCTCCATGGGCAATCTGTTTCAGAGCTTCATTTATCTTAGTTGTTTTCTGAGGAAGAAACCTGTCCAATATTTTTTTTCCCCCTCATTGTAACTCAAGCTCATTGCATCTTACTCTGTCTGCCAAGAAAATGGTATTATTTTCTTCTGTAATTCTGTATATGCTTGAAGACTATTGCCATTGCTACCCTCAATATTTTCCAGGCTAAAATGTCTGGATTTGTTCCTTCTTTTGCACAGACCATTTTTCAGTCTTTTTAATAGTTTTCACTGTGTTTCCCTGAATCCTTAATTATTAGATCTTTATTATTATAATCCTTCATCGCTTTTAGTTGCAGCTTCTAGCTGCAGTAATGCTTCTACATAAAGCCTTTCTAGTAAGAAGGGCAGTGTA
The DNA here is from genome assembly GCF_052056855.1 of Sturnus vulgaris. NCBI lineage: Eukaryota > Metazoa > Chordata > Aves > Passeriformes > Sturnidae > Sturnus > Sturnus vulgaris. Next base: position 58,749,026 of record NC_142283.1, read on the forward strand.
AGGGTTGTTGCCCATGTCTTATGAAGTAAGCTAATGTCTTGCACATAATTCACTAAAATTCTTCTGTCTCTCAGAAATGGTGTCTTGTTTATTTTTCCTGTGTTGGTACAGTAGAAAATTGCTGCTGCCATGTATAAATTTGCTTAATTTTCTTATTTAAATATGTCCTTAATAAAAGAAGTGTTTTACATTTTCTCCAGTTTGTCAGAAACCTTTTGATTTCTGATATTGGTCCTTGAAGATACTGAACCTTCTATCACCCACATAATAAATCCACACACTTCCTATTCTACTTCTTTCATCATACAGGTCTGGTGAAGAGAACTGTACCTTTTGGGGTGATCAGACCATGCAATTTTAGTAGTAAATTCTTGGCAATTGATGTCTTAAGAAGCTCTGCAGCCTCCTGCCTTACTAATGTGGCAATTCTGAGGACCCGAGTCTAGTAGGAGTAAGTATGGCTCAGTTATTGAGCATCTTCCTTGATTTGAACCTCTTGAGTTAGAGCAAGGACTTGAAGTCCCTCCTCCACCCCCCATAGCCCAGGCGTGATAATGCAGACTGACTGCAGCTCCGTTGAAAGGTTTCACCAGAGATGGGTTAGGTGGGTGGCCAAAACAGGAAATTGTTATGGGGAAACAGAACAGCTCTGCGTGGTTTAGACTTTTTGTGGATTTAACCTGAAATACTTGTGTACAGTTAGCTCTTTTCCTTCTCCTAAAGGATGTTGACAGTCTGAAAACATGCTGCTGTCCCTTCAGAAGTTAGTTCCAGAGGCATCTGGAAACAAAGTATTTTCAGGTGTGAACATACCTTGATTTTCATCAGGGAGACTTGGCTACTTCCTGTACTATGGATCACGCTCATTTTTAGAGAACTTAGTGGTAGGGCAGAATATTGTCTTGGTTCATCATGCAGTAGTAGGGAGCTAGGAAATGGCTTGGACAGAGATGTTTCAGGCAAACTTGAGAAACCACTCACCCTAGAAACTGCTGCACCAAGAAACTTTTCCTGGAGCTTATATGGTAGTTAAAGGCCATGTAACTTTCACTCTAAATGCCAGCTTAAGCCATATGACAATCCTACTTGCCTTCAGTCACTATAGCTTATACCTGTTTAGCTTTCACATGCATTTGTGGTACTCATCAACTGCACATCATTTTTCTATGGGGTTGTTTTCCACAAATGTGTATTCTTTCTTCTGAAGAAGAGCAATTTTTATTTTAAACCCTGCTTTTTACCCAGCAGACTTGTCATCTTCCTACGCTTCCTTTTCAGCTCAGCATTTATTCACCACATTCCACTCAATGGCTGGATGCAGACTCATCGTGGAATCTGTCAGCTGAAACACACAATCTGCTTTGTGCACTCCAGCCACCTTTCCCAGTGAGGGTCCATAGAAGAAACTGGGTGAAATGAGCATCCAAGGACAGATGTTTTCCTCAACAGCAGTTCATATATATATGCTGTGACCCAGGCAGTGTCCGCTTGGCAGTTCCATGTCTAGAACCCAATGCTGGTAAGATATGTATGTTCTTTTACAGAACTGTACTGTCAAAACAGGTTTCACCTCTGAGCCCTCTATGGTACTGATCTGGGGTCACTTCAAAAGTAAATCATTCTGACTGATTCAATCAGCAATCTTTTGATGTTCATCTGTCAGAACAGTGCTTAAGAGTGATAGAGAAGTAGACATTAGTCTAAATGTGCTTAAGGCACATAAATAAGTACTGAAACAGCAGTTTACTCAAACTCAGGCAAATTAACAAAGAATTTTATTGAGTATTCAATTTAGCACCACACAAAAGGTACACTGTGCTTTGTGTTGCCTTTAAGAAACATGCCAGAACACTTTCAAACTAGAAAAAAACTAATGTAAAAAGCTTTCTTGTTTATCAACAGAACTTACTACTTGCTTTAGAGAAGCTACTCTGAAAAAAACACAGCTTTTGTACATAATGTTTTAATGGTCTTCTAGGCAGACTAAGTGTTGTTCCCTTACCCATTAGCTCTCTTTCATGTCCTGGGGTTTGAACTTCGTTCAAAAAAAAATATCACTTAGGCCAAGGTGCTTTCAAGAAAAGCATTCAGTCCAGAACTCTTCGTAGCAGATTCAACTCACAATATACTAGTCATCTGCTAAATTCTGTTTGCTGAGAAGTAAAAGAATTTTGATCCATGGAAGTTGTATGAATTGGGCTCTACAACTCAGTGCCATGCACACTGACAAAGATCTGGAATCAGCTTTTGTCTTGGACTCAAAGATAAACATGGAGTACATAGTTGATAAAACTACAGAAAAATTGCACCATAAAAAAAGATAAGTGACTGAAAAGGTTTATTTGGTCTACCTTCTCTTTCAGTACAGATTTTTATGCTGTAATGGCTTGAAATTATTTCAAATATAAGGTGCTTCTAAAGCCCATGTCAGGGGGTCAGAACTAGATAGAACCTTTCCAACCCCAACCATTCTATAATGCTTTTTCATTCTAAAGTATTTACTGGTCCTAACATATCCAAATTTTGTTTCTTACTCTGAACTGTTCAGATTTAAGTTCTCTGTATTAACTATTACAGTTACTTTAAATGGGCTTTTCTTAATTGAGGTGAACTGGAAATATATCTATTTTTTGCCTGAATATGGAATACACAAATGCTTCAGATCATTCTTTATTTGATGCACCTTGCAGTTAGAGAAAGCTCAGTTTGCATAAAGGGAACTTCAGCATGTCAACAATAGTAGTAGAGCCATAGTAAAATGAAACTGTGGAATGGACCCCGTGCTAATGCATATAAAGAGAGAACTGGAAAACAGCTAGGCTTCCAGCTTCACTGACTCCAGTATGGAACGTGCTTCTTTATACTCTTCAGCTTCTTCCAATTCTTTTTCATTTTCCTGTAATCAAAAACAACATTTTTGAGTACTCTGAAAATAAATGTTGTGGGATTAAATTTAATAAGTTTAAAAAACTGCTAACAAATAAGGGTAAGGCTGAGATACTCAACATTGTTTTTGGTCTTACTGGCAGCTTCTTCCTATACCTCTCAAGTGGATAGACTACAAAACAGGGGCTGGGAGAGAAAGTCCCTCTCACTGTACGTAAAGATCAGGCTCATGACAACCTGAGGAACCTGAATGTACCTATGTCTATGGCACCTGACAAGATGCTTCCCAGAGTCCTGAGAGAACTGACTGATGCAGTTGCCATGCTCTATTCTATGACATCTAAAAAGTCATGGCAGTCAGATGAAGTCCTTAAAGACTGCAAAAAGGGAATTCCCATTGTGGACTATATGGTTGCCCACAACATCTTTCTCTCTAAATTGGAGAGATGTGGATTGGATGGATGAACTCTTCACTAGACAAGGAATTGGCTGGATGGTCACAGCCAGAGAATTGGTCAATGACTCAATGTTTGGAGGGAGGTCATTGACCTCAGTCCTCTGGGGGTCTGTGCAGTGACCAGTGTTATTTAATATCTTCATTAATGACAAAGGAAGTAAGATCCGTAAATGTGCAGATAACGGTAAGCCGAGTAGCTCAGCTGATGCACCTGAGAGATGGGATGCTATCCAGAGGGACCTGAACAAGATTGAGAAGTCGGCCCATGGAGAACTCATGTGTTTTAACAAGGCCATGTGCAAGGTGCTGCAACTGGGTACCAGCACAGGATGGGGATGGACAGATCAGAGCAGCCCTGCCCAGAAGGACTTGGGGGTGCTGTGGCTGAGAGGCTGGACATGACCCAGCCATGGGCACTCCCAGCCCAGAGAGCCAAACGTGTACTGGGCTGCATCCAGAGCAGTGTGGGCAGCAGGGCAGGGAGGGGATTCTGCCCCTCTGCTCTGCTGAGACCCCACCTGCAGGGCTGCATCCAGCTCTGGGCTCCCAGCACAGGAAGGACATGGACCTGCTGGAGGGAGACCAGAGGAGGCCACCAAGATGATCAGAGGGATGGAGCACCTCCCTTTTTGGACAGGCTAAGAGTTGGGTTTGTTGAGCCTGGAGAAGAGAAGGCTCTGGGCAGCCCTCATAGCAGCCTTTCAGTATTTAATGGGGGCCTACAAGAAAGATGGGGACAGACATATTAGTAGGGCCTGTTGTGACAGGATAAGTGATGATGGTTTTAAACTAAAAGATAATAGATTTAGACTAGATATAAAGAAGTGTTTTACAGTGAGGATGGTGAAGAACTGGGACAGGTTGCCCAGAGAGGTGGTAGGTGCCACATCCATGTAAATACTCAATGTAAGGCTGGATGGGGCTCTAAGCAGCCTGATGTAGCTGGGAGATGTTCCTGGTCATTGCAAGGGAATTGGAACAGATAATCTTTGAAGGTTCATTCCAACCCAAATCATTCTATGAAATGAGTAATATATCATTTTTGAAAACACACATTCTATGTTACTCAAAGCACAGGTAAATTCTTTTGTCCAGCTTAAGGTCCCAGAAAATGGCTGTCACGTGCAAGTGGATTTGACCTATGCATACCTTTACTTCCTTGTGTTAGATATTTAAAACCAAGGGACCAGTAAGAACAAACTTTTGACCAACAGTACTCTTAGAAAAATGCTTAAGTAGACTGACAACTGAAAAACATGCTAGGATACAGTAAATTTTTAATAAATACATTGAAGGTGAGCTAAGTACAGAAAATGACACATGAAGACTTCCAAATTCTTAACAACAATAGTAACAGCCCTCATTCCTTGTTTTAAATTTACATACTATGAATCAATAGCACCATTTTTGCATGCCATTGAAATTTGGACTGACTAACTATTCAATAACTAGTTGAATGACAAAAAGAGCCTAAATCCTGCCATGTGCTGAGCACTTATTTTGGCAAACAGCAGAGGCAGACTACCTGAGATTAGGATACCTTGGCTTTAAAAAAGTATTTGCATTTTAGCAATCACTGTATCTGGGACATAATTTAGGGTATATATTTTTAACTTCACAATACCATTTATTGTGCACCAACATATGTAGCTGAATTCTTGATGAGAAAGCAGCTTCTAAAATAAGCATTATCATCTCCAAACCTAGTATAGGTGCAGGGAATCTGTTTGTACAACATACTCTTTATTCCTGAATGCATTTATATACAGGACTGCTCACTTCACTAATAAAACATTAAGCAATACTCAGCAAGGACTCCTCTGACTTGTCTATAGCATAGTAAGAGTAGTAACCAAAGTATTTTGACCATTTCAGTTCCCTACAAGCATATTATATATATCTTATACTATCTATAAAACCTAAAGTAGATGAACTGATTTTTCTGAACTAGCACAGGAGTTTTGAGTCCATTTTTACAGTCTGGGATAAATGTATGTTCAGTGTACATTCCCTTAAAGACAGCTTCTAACACACACAGTCTCCACAGACTGAAGACTGAGTCTGCAAAGACAGTTATTTAAAGCAAAGTACTGGTGTCTTATGGGATGCTGGTCTTCGGATCTACAGAAACTAATTCTTTAATCCAGTTTTTACTTGCTGCAGTTGTTTATCCAAGTGCACCTAGGAACTGCAGCACTTCTTGATCAGTTGGGGTGTGATGTAATACTCACTAGTAGTTGAGTAAGCTCTGCATGTGCAACTTCTAGTCTGCGCTGGCAGTCCGGAATCATCATTCGTGATTCTTGTAAGATCTCGATCTGTGAAAAACAGAAGCTAATGAGATTAGACTACATTCCAGATAGAAACATTACCTTTAAGGTAAGTTTTTATTCTGAAAAATCAGCAATATAGTAATTATCTAGGAGCTTCAGAACAGTTGCACCTATTTTCTGAATAGGCTTCTTTTCTTAAAAGATGCTCACTTAGCATAATTTCTTAAAACTCCGTTAATTTATAGGACATTTCCATTTACTCTGTGTTTAACTGAACATCAAGTATTAAATGCAAGACAGTATTTAAAATAATCTTTCCCTTAGGCAAGAAGTACAGCTTAGTAAGGTTTTCAGCATTTGTTTAAAAGTCTATTTAAAACAAACTTTCTCCTGCTGTCATGAAGCAGCTTCATCCAAAAGGGGATCAGCTGGTTATATAAATATCTCCTGCATCTTTTGGGTAATAAAGAAAAAGAATGTTCACGTAATACCCCATAGAGATAATTACTGCATGAAAAAAGTTATTGAGTTATTGATCACATTGTGTGCAGACTGCAGGAGGCTCTGACTGAAAGACAAAGGTAAAGAAAAATGAAAAGCAAAGACCAGCAGGCTCATATTTTTGATGCTTATCATGCATAAAAAGTTATTACATATCCTTGTGCTTCATTTTAGGAGAAAGATTATTCTCACCATGCACTTTGAACAAAATTACTAAACTGGCACCCCACTGAATCTGAAAATCCTGCCACCTCCTAAAGAAAACAATATCAGTTTTAAGAAAAGGAACATTTATTTTGTGGAGCATTTCTGGATCTGAACACCAAACACTGAGAAGAAAAGATGTGCAGAGTTCTTCAGTAATATTAAATCTACTTAGAAATGAAAATCTGTTAGATATTTAGATATCAAACATCTCTGTTCAAGATAACCTGCAACAGAAAGCCTTCCATTTAAATGGCTTTTTTCTTTTTGTCATTCTTATGTTGTATTGTCCTGCTAGTATTAATGCTCCTATACCAAAAGATCATTGTAAAAGGGATGTTAAGATGAAGCTAAGATTGCGTTTATGTATTCAGGAAGGCTTCGTGTAACAAGATATTACCAAGTGTTTTAAGTATCAGTCCATTTGGTTTTGAAAGAAAAAACTTTAATTCCTAATTTTACACTTTAGTCAACATCCATAGAATTAGTAACATCCATAGAATAAAGTGTGCCATAAACTGCTTGAGATGATGCCTTTTGCTTTATGTAGTAGAATACCTACAGGAGTGAGAATCTTCAATAATTACTTCCTTGTGCTGCTCAGATGCTAAATATTTGTGTGTTGTAAAGCTGGCAGATAATATGAAATTAGTAACTTATTTGATATGTGCCACTAGATAAGCGACCTGGGAAGGCCCATGTAAATCTAGAATCTTTAAGCTATAGTCCTGCCTGCTCTAAGAAATGAACAAATCTACCCAAATCCTTCTATTCAAAACAACATCTGACTGATTTCCAAAGAGTTATCCAAGTTTTATTTACATATGCCAGTGGGGCAATAATGAATAAAAATCAGAAGGATGATAAATCCTAGAACTATATTCGATAGGTGCAAACAGCTGGAGACTTGAACAAGAATTTTGTGGAACCATTATGATTTAACTTCTGCATAAACTGCTTTCTTTTCAAGTAATGCTGATAATCCCAGATAAGACTATTTACTTTTACAAATATACATAGTGAAGTCAAAAGTTCAAATAATTATGTAAGCTTTATGACTGGACTTTTAAAAGTGTTTTTTCTCCAAATTCTATCAAAATTCTGCCCTACTTTCAGCAGAACTGTAAGGGTGACAAGCACGATAGCCACTCAAACTCCAATACCAGGCATTGCAGCCATTTCCATCCCTGTGACATGCACTGCAGCTACTCAAATTCCACTGACCAGACCAGTGGAATTTCAGCTCCAGCTAAGGACTATTGTTTAATCCCAACCAGCAACTAAGTACCAGGCAGCAGCTCACTTGCTCCTGCCACCAGCCTAGTGGGGAGAAGATAACAGGAAGAAAAGGTAAACCCTGTGAGTTGAAATAAAAACCATTTAGTAACTTTAAAAGATACAGTAATAATAATGACGCAGGGAGAGATATCAGCTTTTATCAGCTTCAACAAAACAGAAGCAGAGTATGTTGATTTGGCTTTTTTTCCCAACTGACCCACATCTAACCAAGAGATTTAGAGATATGCATATCCACAAATAATTTGAAAGTAACAAGAAAATCCCCCCCAAACCCCCAAATAAACTCCATAGGACTCTCCTTGCTCTTAGAAAGATACGCTGATATACTTCTCGGTCAAAGGGTATAATGGCAGTACTGTTTCATGTGACAAGAGTGCTGCTCTGAACAGAAGAGATGGGGTAAAAACTGTGACAAATGTAAAGGAGTCATATATGTACTAATTATATACACAAAAATGAATATATAGTCTAGCTTTTTAAATACTGTCTGTCACACAATCACTTGCCCATTTTCTGTTGCACAGCTAAACCTAATAGTATGGATCCACTCAAAGATGGCAGAGATAAGGAAAAGACATGCAGATAATTGTTTGCTAAAACAAGTGCTATTGGTTTGAACTACTTTTCCGCAAAAAGTCTCTAAAACACTTAGAATCCACTGACTAATTACAACCATATCTGGTGGAAGGACAGGGAGCTAAAAGAAAAAACACAATTTCTAAGTATCACAAAGGTTCCAAAATTTAGTAATCCCACTAAGTAAGATTAGTAGCGCACAATAAATAATCATGCTAAGGCTACTAGGTTGGCTAATCCATATTTGTAACTTAAATCCACACCATTGCAGTACTCCTCATCTCAGTAGTAAACAGGAGTACTATCAAGTCACTAGGCCTTGGTAATATCAATGTGCTCAGCCAGGATTGTAGTGTAGGGACATAAGGAGTACAGCATAGATAGGAAGGAGCTGGGTGTAGGGAAGGAAAGAAGTCAAAGGAGATACAGCATTAAGGTGAATTTGGACAGACAAAAACCCACAAATGAGCACAAGAATTGTAGAAAACGCAGTTTTATGAGTTCTGCTTCCTTTCAGGCCCAAAAGAAGCTTGAACTATCCACAAATACAGGATACAATAGCACACTTGCTGTAGACAAGTTGTCAAATACACTGATCAAAAGACTTCTGAAAGACCTTGAAGGAAAGCTTCACAAAAAAACCCCAGAGAACACAGTTTTGATTCTACAGTGCTTGAGTGCTTCAAGAAATGGTCAAGCGTCAACAACAAACCATCTACCACTTCTACCATGAAAACTGATGGAGGAGGAGAAAATCCTCTATATGTAATACCTTGGAATTTCAAATTAGTTTTCCTTGCAGCTCCTCTCAGGTAAGATCTAATCCTGTTTCTTCTAAAGCAGGTCACCTTAGGACATTAGAGACATAAAGTCTGGAATCCAAACAGTACTTATATCTGCTTAGATAAGAAGGAAAGCACTCTTTGGAAAACAGAAGACGAAAAGGAGGATCACAGTAATGCTTTTTCATAATTTGGTTTCATTCATAAAGTTTGAATGCATCTTTAATATCAGGTCTGCGTTAGGAATACTATCTTGTACTTAGTCCAGAGAATTCCAAGTTGCTAGCTTTTCAGTAAACAAACTGTGCTTGTTAATGACACTGTCAAAATACATAAGGAGAAGCATTAGGGCTTCACTACCATTTCCACTATCTCTTTAACAAGCATCTAGAGCTAGAATTCGTATTATTAAACAAAGATAATCTATTATTAGGGGGTACAAAAACAAATTATGCAAATAATGATGTGAAACTGTACATTTAATCTAATCTTAGTCAATCCGTGAGAAGAATGAAGCTTTGAACCAATGAGGTGGGGGGCTGGAAAGGGCTAAGAATGTAAAAAGCCAACTAAACTAACCAGAGTATTTCTTTGAGGCTAAACAGACATTTAAAAAGTTCTAGAACATTACAACCTTCTTTTCGGCAAGAAGTCCTCCTGTTGCAAGATCAGCAGCAAATTACCATCTTCCACATTATTTTCCAAAATAGTAAATAGTTTCCAAATGCACATCTATTTTAGCTGTTTCAGAAGGCACTCCTTCACTCACCAAAGTAAGAGAAATATTGCAGTTTTCACAAATACTTGAAAAACGTGTGTATTAGCAATATGTACTTTATATGTATGTACTTTTTGACACACAGGGATTAAATTCTATGTTAAATCCACCGGATTTTTAATTAATATAGAAATGACATTACTCAAGAAGTAACTTCAAACTGTAGAATTACATTTAAAAAACTGAAAATTTACCACTTATCAGTAAAAATGTTGCCAGTTAGTGAAACCACCAGAGTATATCTACAAACCCAGAGAGATGAAACATGGAGGAGATACCTTGCTTTTCCTCTGCTCACAAGTCTCAAGATAAAACCATGAGCTGTGAAAGGATGTTTACTTATATATGAACAACCATAACCACAGAAATACAGAAAGCTACAGGTTTCTATCATTAGTCTGCACTTGAATGATGCTGTGTGAAAATTTTCTATTTAAGTAGTATTATTCTGTGGAAAGTCTTCATATATTGAGACCAAGACTTCATTAAGACAAAATCTACAGAGAGGTAGAGCTACAGTACTTCTTGCTAGCCAGAGAAACTATAAGCAGAATTTGCACCTGGTGGGATAAATCAGAAGTATTTTAATATTTATTACCATAACAAAGTCTTCTTGCCTGCTACAATGGAATCTTTATATTATAATTTTGGTCAGCATCTACCAGCATTGCAAAACTTTCCTATTTGTTTTTCTGGTATTGACCCTGCTCCCCATTACCAAGTCTTTATGGACAGTTCAGGTGAGAGCTAGCATGTAACAACTGCCAGCCATGCCAGAGGATAACTGCCTCAGGTAGAGAACACTTGAGTCCCCTGGAACCATGAGTTGCCCCAGTGCATAAGGAGAAAAATACTGAGTCAAGCCCTATTGTTCTACACAGGGACTGATCCCTCATTACAGACCAGACATACTCTAAAGACTATATATACTGTAGGAATAGTATTGTTCACTTTAAAGTGAAGTTTTCCATATTCACTTTTGTATGTAAAACAAAATGTTCTGTATGTTCTGAGTTGTAACTAGAAAGCTAAATAAAAACATACTACATCAAGAGAAAGTATTGCTTTTAAGCTTTTTAAGAATCCTTCCCTGAACTCCAGATTGGTTAGTGCATGTATATAAATACATAAATACATACACACACACATATATATGATCTAACCAATACCTCACCTAAACTAATAGTTAAAACTATTTTCCTAAGTCTCAAGTGACTGAATTTGTTCCCAACCCCCAAATGTTACTTTTCATTAACAAAATAAAGACCATAACTGTATTTTAAGTTATGCACCCTAGAATAGAAATTAGAGATTATTAACTAGAAACAATTCTTAAAATGTGTAACTACAGATTTTTTTTCTGAAAAACATCTCGAAGTCTTTTGTATCCAAAATACTGTTCTGAGGAAACTCTTCTGGTAATATATAAATTTCTTTGAAGTCTCCAAATTTTTAATAACCTAAAATATTAACTTCCAGAATGCAAAGTAACTAAGCAAACAAGAAGTGAAGATGTCATTGGAGGAACTGATTGCTTTCGAAGGGGATCAGGCAATTTCTGAATTAATCAAGACTGTTTTCTGTGACGGCTTTTGTTATTGGTCTCTGAAAATACCTTCAAGTAGTACGCAACGATTTCAGCAGAAGCTTACAATCATCGCTGTTTTTGACTTTCATGATATCTTGCAGGTCACTGTGGAAATACCATGATGGAGTCAAATAATCTGATGAATGGGCAACACTAAAAATAGGAATTCATTAGTTCTTGTTAGCACCAGATCTTCAGAAAGGGTACTGTTTTGTAGATCTTCAAGTCTCAATCTGGTGAGGCAGAAGACAGCTCTGCTCTATAAATACAAATCTTTATTTGTATACAGATCCTTTATTTGTATTTCATTTTCATGGCATAATGAAAGCAAGGCAGGACATAGAAATATTAACTGAACTATGAATTTACTAAAACCAGTTGGTTTAGCTTTTTCTAAAATGGCTTTCTCCTATCTTTTGTTAATTTTGTAATTGAATTTTATTTAACCTATTCTTCCATTGTTTAAAAATAAAGATGAGAGGATGCCAGAAGGTTATGTTTATGACTATTAAGTGAAAATAATTTTAGTTTACAGTTTTGATTTCTGTGAAGATTTGAGAGAAAGCATCTGGGAAATACTTGGTGAAAAAACATAATCAAAAGGTAACATAGTTGAAAGAATATGAAGACCTCAGTGAAACAGATACCTCACACTTCAGTAGAGAATAAACACCAATCTCCCAAACACAAGCCTTCTTGTGAGCAGGAAATGTGACACTTTTTCTCCCAAAAGGGTATGTACCAACCTTCTGCAACCACTATCCTTGTGGGACACCTTCCAAGAAAAAATGTAATCATACGGTAATAGTGACACTAAACCATGCTCTTGAGCAGACCAAGTACAGCGTGCCCCTCCTAATCTGTGACTTCACTACAAACTCCAGCAGCTCCGCAGCTTCACACTCACTGCTCTCTTTCCTTGAGGTTTGTGATTTTACCAAAAGGATACTGCTGTACTTAAGAGCTGAAATGTTTCCCCTTCATATTAACTATCAGGCATTCTCACTTTGCTATAACCTTTGGAGTTAGCAGCAAGCACTTGGCTTACCTACATCCATCCAAACCTGTATTTACAACAGGTTCTGTGTATTTCTGAGAAAGAGTTCGTGATGATCTCATACAGTCAGTAACAGCCATCCTGACACAAAGTGCTAACTATAATCCTTAAAAGTTAACACCTTAAAGAAATTCCTATGCCTACTTTTTATCACAAGATTTTAGTCTAATGTTTATATAACATGAGTCTAGAAAAAAGTACAGGAGATTTCTTTATCTAAAGATTACTATGATTAAATGAAAGCAAATAAGGATTTTATAAAACAAGTTCTAAGATAGTTTACCTGCTTCTTAATTCCATAATCATCGCATGCTTCAGCTTTCATTTTCTCAATCTTTTCTTCTTGCTGTTTTGCTTCTTTTTCATACATAATTTTTTCTTTTGCCAGCCTGCAATTAACAACCAAGTGATTGTGTTAATCTCGTTCTATTACAGTAAAAAGTTACATCAGTGATTACAGCCCCCCACTCAAAAGTCACAGGTCTGGAAGGTAATAGGCAGTTTTATAATAAAAGGCTTTTAACCACTGCAAAAAACCCCCAACAACTGTATCTAGGAAATGGTGAATTTAGCTGTAATATATAAAGCGAATTTTCTCCACTTATCTTGATACTGTCACAGACAAAAGTAACAGTTCCATAACATACATTACAACATTTTTCTTTATTTCTCGTCTTTCAAAGGAAAAGGAATCCATGTTTTAATCCTAATAATGGAACCATACTTGGGAGTAGGATGCTTTTTGCTAACAAGTACAGATTCTAGAGTAATATAAAAGGTCAGAAATATTAATCTAGTCTTTATGATGTCCTACAGTAAATTGCAATCTCATCATCAAACTTTAGTATTTGTTGTTACTGCAATTTTGCTGTTGCATCACTCACTTTCTTACATGAATTCATTAGGTGTATGTTAGATTATGCAGTACTTAGATACTAAATATGAACCAAAACATCTTTCAGGATCTGAAAAATCCTGGAACAATTTCTCTTCAGCTAGCTCAGGAGCAGAACAAACACTGAGATACTACTGCAGACCAGATACCATGTTGAAGAAAATCCTTCCCCAAATAAGATCAACCTATAGTAAATTGATTGAAGAGAATTTAACATCCAAAAGAACATAATCAGATCCAAGAGGCAAAGAATATATTATACAATGAAAAGATAATAAATAAAGGTCTAGTAGAGAGCTTCATGACCACATTAGTGCATCAGTGCAAATTAATTCATAATTTGTCAGATAAGTGCACTAGGAGTGCTGAGGATGGACAGAATGTTACTGGGGTGTCAGAACCTCTGTGAACCGAAGCTGCCGCAAAAGCACCACTGTGATATGGCAAAAAAAAAATCCATTTTTAAAATAAATATACTAATAATGCAACAGCTGGAACTCTCCCCGTTTCTACAAGAGTTTATTTGCTAAAATAGCCCTAAGCCATGGCTCCACAGCAGTCAGTCTAAGCTGGGCTGTAGCAACACACCTGAACTCGTCATGGAGTCACACAACCAGAAAGAGCTGTCAGCCTTACAGAGCATCTTCAGCTGTGTGCAGAGTGCACACTCTGGGTATTGACTAGGCCAGTTTCTACAAGTAAGCCAAGTACTAGCTTTGAGAAGCAGAAGTGGAGAAAGACAGGAGCCTAATTACTAATAATAAAGACACTAAATGAGTGGCTGTAATTCCAACTACTGGAACTAGTTCCAGTATTAGCATCAGTAAATATTGATTTAAATAGAGGATGAGTTAATTGTTTGATCAAGGTTACCTGATTTAATTCCAGACAGTATTAGTTGCTTTGCTACTTTTAGGTTCCAAAAAAGTTCATTTTAATCAACCTGTGAGACAGATTACTTTTTTTGAATGAAAACAGCAAATTCCCTTGAGGAGTAAAGGGAGAGGTATGACTGAACAGTTTTTATGTGATTCACTTACTGAAATGTGTACCCCGTTGGAATGAAAGGCAACTTATATTGCTGAATGAAACATTTTACATTATTTTAAATTTTAGCCAAAACAAAAGGTTCAATGCATGTCATTATTTGTATTTTCACATTCACATCTCCTATGCACACTAACTCTTCAAACTGACTGTTCCCTCAAGTTTGCATACTTTCATCAAACATGGAAAGACTGCTTGTTCTCACCTAGTTTAGAACTAATCTGAACTTCTGCCTACCTTTCTCATATCTGAATACTTAAGAATTGCATCTGTATTTATTGACCTATTTTCTGTAGCAGCTGCACATGTAAGAAGAAGAACTTGAAA
>NC_142283.1:58768695-58806195 GCF_052056855.1 Sturnus vulgaris
GGGTCTCCCACAGGATCACAGCCCCCTGCAGGTATCCACCTGCTCTGGCATGGGCACCTCCCACGTGGGCTTTGGGTGGATCTCTGCATCCCCCGTGGATTCCCATGGGCAGCAGGGCACAGCTGCTTCACCATGGTCTCACCATGGCCTGCAGAGAATCTCAGCTCCAGTGCCTGGAGCAGCTCCTCCCCTCCTTCTGCACTGACCTTGGTGTCTCCATGGTGTTTCCCTCACACATTCTCACCTCCTCCTCTTCTCTGGGAAAAACTGTGCTTATTTTGTTGTCATTTTCTTCTTAAATATGTTATCACAGAGACATTACCAACATCTGTAGTTGGCCCAGACTTGGCCAGCAGCATGTCCAACCTCAGAGCCATCAGGGATTGGCTCTGCCAGACATGGTGGAAGCCTCCAGCATCTTCTCACAGAAGCCACTTCTGTGGTCACCCCACTACAAAAACTAAGCTGCACAAAACCAACACAACATCTCTGTGACATTATGATGCTGTGCACTTTCTTGTGCCAAAAACCACTGTACAAAAATACTATTTGGAAGGCTTCAAGATATGCTTATGTTCAAATCAAGGTATCACCTAATAAATCAAAGGCTTGATTTCGTACTGTATACCTAACACCCACAAATTCCTAACAGTCGTAATTTTCTGAACTATATTTGCAAATCATTGACTATAATTTTATTACTATAAACTCTAAGGTTGATCTGTTCTGAAAATGCAGAAAAGTCTTAGAGAAGTGGACAGAGAAACCTGCCCAAGTCTAGTTTTACCCAACATATCTATAAAATATCTAAACATTCAAAGTCAATGTAGATTTGCTCTTTATATTCTCTACACAGACTCAGTATTTCTTTTGAACATTAAAGTGTTCTTTACACGTCACTCTTCTTCTTTTAAGCTGGAGTTTCAAAATAAGGCCTCAAATTTTAAGATAGTAATTATTTTTTTAAAAATTAACCATTTCTGTGAAGAGTAAGTTATCTAAACACTAGAACAAAGAGTCACAATTAAAATAATAGTATAAAGTATTTTGCAGTTGGGTCAGACTTTAAAAAAACACAGTATCTGCAAAGAAGTTTCATTTTTAATATACTTAGTTGCAGTTTACACATATCATTCTGCTTTCTAGCAAGTGCTGGCAGTTCCACAAACTACGACAAAGTATATGAGAGCTTTTGATTTGAGGCACATGGCAAATAATTATGGTACCAACTAGTGACTAAATTTTTGTTTTCCCCCCTTAAAAATATGTCTATGAGCCAAAAATTCTTAAGTTCTTCCTTGCCTTTCTAACACTAAATGTTAAAAAAGTAAAAATTGACAAACAACTGCATACAGTAAGTATTAGCTTATTCTCATCCTTCAAGTCTCCCACATACCTGACTTAAATCTACTGACAACAAGCTTGCTTTCCTCAGTTATTTTTCATGGACCCTGGAGAAGAGGTCTATATGCCTAGAAACAATGGATGAAAATAACAAACAGAATAAAAAGTATTTTACTAGAATCTCCCAGTATTTCACAATGAAAAAGTAGAAACATAAGATCCAGTTATTCTACACCTTTACTCTATTGCCAGTCAGTAGTTAACTACTAGGGAAAGAATATAAAGAAATAAATAAAGTGACATTTCTGGTGGTGTACCTGCCTCTAGAAATCAAGTTAAGGAACTTTTAATCACTGAAGAACAAAACTAAACCATAAGTGTTTTTACAGACAAGAGGCTAGCTCCTAGCTATGGCTGCTGGCCTTTTAAAATTCTTTATACATTTGACTTTCACATCACTTAACACTTAATAATTTCACAATTTCTGTTTTCTCTGTAAGAAACAGTTTTATTATTTTAAAGCTGGAGGCTAAACTCAGAAGAGCCCACAGGGCTTGAAAGAATCTTAAGGTAGAAGGAGAATAAAATGTCCTTTCCATATCATTATGATTTACTTCCTTATCCATTTTTTTTACTTACTCTGTCTCCCTCACTTCAGCTCCCCAACCTGAAGAGCAAAATAACACAAGATAGTTCAAGATGCTTAAAAAGCTGACCATTGGTGAACAGAGGTCTTCTCCTCCCTGGCTCTAGCACACACCTCTGCCAGCACTAATGTTCAAACGATCTCTCCATACCAAAACTACCGGAAATTAATACAATGAACAAAAAAAAAACCCAAAGAAAACAACAATCACCTGCCCAAAAATAAAAAAAAAAACAAAAACAAAAAAACAAACCCCAAACAAAAAACAACACGACAGTTTTTCTCCTGTGTTAGGCAAATTGAGCGAGCTCAGCAAAAGGTTTGACTAGGACCAGAAACCAGAGAACCAGAGAAGGGGAGAATGAAATGAGATCTCCATATTGAGAATCACTTTGATTTCTCTAGGGACTTCACCCCCAGTCTGCTTAGGGTGCAGAGTTGCAAGTGCTGTTCTAACTTCTGGCTGCTACAGAAAGAGCCCCAAATCGCCCTTGTTTCTCACTTCACCGAGGCACCTACATTCTTACTCCAGTCCATATATATCAACACTGTCATCTCCGGTAGTTGCATCATTAGCAGTAGCAAGCAGACTACCCCTCTGATCAGTACGAAGGGCAGTTCATCTGAGGTTTGACAGATGAAAAATTATGCACAATGGGGGTTTTCTGCATGTATAATGAAATTAAGACCCTCTCTACATACATAAAAATTCTACCTTCTTCCACAGTCACAGACAGGAACTACTAATGGATGCACAGAATAAAAGTGGTGAAATGGTACAAGGACAGAGCAAGCACATGCTACTACTCTTCATGTTCCCCCAAAATCCAGTAGTTGCTGACAGTGCAGACTCTACATAAGCTAGAATGGCACCTGTGTGCTTCGGCCATTAAATACACACTTCTTTCCAGTATTAGAAAAATCAACACAAGAAATATTTTCCTGGCTGGACTGAGCAAGCAGAGCTCTGAAGAAGATGAGGGGGAACTGCTCCGTTTTGCTACTAAGCAAATTCACTATTGAAAGGACATGCATCTCTTCAGAACTAATGTTACCATTAACCATTGTACATGTTAATATGTTATGGATTCAGCCTAAGAGCACGGTAAGAGTGCTAAGAGTGACAGTATTTATTGACTAGATAGTGAGATATCTATGCTAACTTAGTTCAAACTCAGAAGCACATAATAGTGCAGTTGTACAAGTTACAGCTTTTTTTCCTTATAGTATAATAAAATTATTATAGTAAATATTAGTATTACTGTTAATAGTATAATAGTATTTTTTCTTATGGTATAACATATTAACATAATGCATAATTATAGGACAGCAACTGAATAACACTGGCAATATGCTAATCGCTACCTGCAGAGATTAAAATACCAGGTCTCTAATCTGCAAATTTTACTTATGCACACTTTTGGGTTCACTAAGGCTTCATAAGAACGCAAACTTTACAGATTAAAGGGCCCAAGAGAAAAAGCCAAGGAAGGATAAAGAAATACAGTATTTGACCCAGGTATGCTAACTGCCATGTTTTCTAAGCCATGAGTGCCTACTTTTTTGATTTAGACAGGATACCAAGTTTATGAGCTTATTTTCTTCTTCTAGCGACAAAACCATCACCAAAGATAAATTTTCTCTTTTAAGACTCATGATGTAACAATACACAAGTATATGCATAATTTTTAGCCCCTTCTGCATCTCACATGCAGCTTACAGAACAGTTAGATTTACCATGGCATTTCAGGGTAACTTTGCAAGCTTGGGTTTTCTCAAGGATTATTACTGTAAAAAAGATGAAAATCAGATACATGATTTTTTAAGTCAGAAAATACTTTCAAGTTGAAAATTACTTGTAAAATTAAAAATTTTTGTATCATTATCTGTTATTAGAGGTCTCCCTGAATCTTCAGGGGTTCACTTGTTCTTGCCTCTACAGACTGTATAGTTGTAAATGCTAAGAAGCCAAAGAACTTCAGTTTTAGGGAAGAACAAGAAATGAAGCCTCTGATGTGGAAACAATTCAGTTTGCCAAAGAACTTCACTTCATTTTCCTTTTATATCCCAGGCATCATCTTCAGTCAAGACTTTTTGTTCAGGAGGAAAAAAACACAGAATCTACTTCTTCCCCTCTAGGCCCCTCCCAGCTGGGAGTAACTCTAAGTGCTACAATTATGAGAAAAATTACATAGAATTGTAGTCATATTATGTGCATAGGCAATTCACAATGCATCAGAAAGACATACTACAGTTAAAAGATAAAACAATGGACCTCGTGGTCTTGACTGGGATTTCCACCTACAGGACACATATAATTAAATAATGCTTAAAGTCAAGCCAGGATGGCTTTTGGTTGTTAGCATAGCTATAATTCATCTCCTGTATATAAAGCATTACCATAAATTTAATACCATTTTTCCTGATTTCCCATGGATCCACATTCAACAGAAAAAATTATTTGTAACTGTTTAATCCACACAGGTGAGTATGTGGCTCCCTGCTATGAAGAAAAATAATGACAAAAGCACTACACATATGCATAAAGCCACCAAACTGGTACTAGCAAGCAACTGGAACTACTGTACCTCCAAGCTTTTGAAAGACTGCTTAAATAACTGAAGCTTAAAAGCCACAGTTTTGCACTTATTGTCACTCAAATGAAAATTTTAAAAAAGGAAAAAAAATGCTTTCCTCCTTAATATTGTATCACTAGCAACACTTGTGGTTATAAACTTGCTCGGGATGTTTTAATTTGCCCATTAAAATGATAACATTAATAGATTATTATGGTCAGCATCGACATGCAGAAGATAGTTTTGCCTCGGGGGCAGAAGATAATGGTAAATTCAAAAAACCTGAGATGACAGATTTTTTTTAAAAAAGTAGTGGAATGGAAGAAGGAATGCAAGAGACAATCTTTTACACATCTGATTATTATTAATTTAAATTTGTGAAATATTTCTAAAAAGGAATCACTTAGGTCTGCTCTGAAGGTATAACAAGTGGAATCAAATCCATTAAATAAAACCCCAAACAAACCAACGCACTATGCAATTTCCACAGCAACAACTGTGCTCTTGTCACGGCTTTTGAGATATGTGTAGGTATTGTTTGTTATTGTGAAGTTAAAAGAAAACTTGTAATGAAAAGAATCAGAGAAATAGAATCAAACCTTCAAAAAATGGAAGGTCTATTTTGAAACGTTCCAACTAATTATCCAGGATGATGACTATGTATGTCATAGATGTTACCTCAGACAACACGTAAATGCAGGTGCACTCTTTTCTCAGACCTACCCTAAAGGAGGGGTTTTTATCTGGGAATAAGACTATGTTAGTAAGTCTCTAAGATTTTAAGCAGTCTTCAAATGCAGGGCCAATTCAAGACTTTATGTATTGGATCCTGGCACCAGGAGCACTACAAAAGGTGCTTAAGATGTATCTAGGTAGCTTTAGATCACAATTACCACACATGGCTAACATTGAACCTAAATTTCCAGCTCCAGTATTGAGCTGGTGACAACCCTCGGCAACAGATGCACAATCTGCACTCTTAAAAGGGTTATTTAGCCCTTTAGAGTTAGTGGCTTTGGGAGTCAGCTTGCATCCAACAGAGCATTCTGTACACTCACACTCTTGTACCCCTGAGC
Organism: Sturnus vulgaris; assembly: GCF_052056855.1. Lineage (NCBI taxonomy): Eukaryota > Metazoa > Chordata > Aves > Passeriformes > Sturnidae > Sturnus > Sturnus vulgaris. Next base: position 58,774,338 of record NC_142283.1, read on the forward strand.
TCTCAGATGTGTAGAGTACACACATTAAATCACTTTATCATGCTGACTCAGTATAGCTGAACAGTTCTGCAGATCATTCCTCAATACCCAAATAATATGAGATATCCTAGCCCTTCCCATTAATTGAGCTAACAAACAGTTGTTGCATACAATCTTCTAATTTTAACAAGAATATAGAAGAGACACCTGAGCTTCTTATTAATACGCTGGTGCTATGAATCACAGTGAAAGTCTATGGCTAATGGGCAACACGCAATAAAGCAACCATATACGGTGAAGACAGAGAAAATCCCTGACTCACACTAGAAATAGCAAATTTCTCGAGTAACTAAGAACACAAAGTAGTTTTGTGCTTGAATTAGCAATACAGTGAAGCAAAAGGAGTCTTCGCATTCTTCATACTTCTCTGGCACAAAATATATCCTGAACTTACCAGCAAAATAATTCCATTTAAGAGAATTGTTCACATTTATATTTCAAATCAGACCAACAGTTTTGTGTAACTTGCAGAACTTCTTGTGCTTGGAGCGAGGGTGAGAATCAGTGTAAATTGCTTTGCAGTAGGATACTATTTCACGAAGAGAATCAACACCAGTGCAGCAGGTAAAACAACAATCTTGTGAAGACACCACAGTTTTAGAATGGTAAATTTAAAAAAAAAAAGGAATTGCTTCACAAAAAATCAATACACTTTCCCCATAGGTTCATGATGTAAAATTCTATAATCAAGGCTTGTAGATTTGTAATTATGGTATGTCAGCCACATTTAAACAAGCATGTTAAAAGATTGTTAAAGTTAAACTAACACAATTGCAATGTGAATTGTCTTAGTCTCATTCTAATCTACTCGTGTCACTTCCACTTAATCAGATGGAAACTATGGGCAAATGTCAGTGCTATTTTCAGGCAACCCTACTTACTTTGTTTGCGGTGGTTTTTAAAATTATTTGCAATCTGAAATGCAAATAAGGTATTTTAGAAGGTTTTTTTTCCTAATCAATTCTCTCACTATCCAGTGGGTAGTTGTTTGGATTTACTGTGGGTAAAACTATTTTGAAGCGATTAAATGAGATGTACTGCTTGCTAGGACATAAGCCACAAATACAGAAAACATTAGTACTCATGCTCATCAAATCTACTTCTTTTGAATAATAAACTATTGAAAATATAAAATCACCAAGAGCCTGGCTATCAGACCTGCCAAAAAAGCAAAAGATCTCCTTACTTCTAGTTTAATTTCTTTCACTGATACACAGCAGTGTAAATAATGTGCAAGCAAGTAAATTACCTACAACCTAAAATACAGTCTCTTGAGAGGAGTACACAAAGAATTTATGACTTACAGCTAAAAAATAAATACCAAAGCAGAACAGCTGATTAATTCTTAGTGTGGAAAAAAAGTGATGAGTTAGGTAATTAATGAGAAAAAAAAGCTACAACAGATGATTAACACAAGTCAAATGAAATGTCGAAAAAGCTCTCTATATCCTAACAGCTCTTGACCCCTATCTTTTTTTGATAAATTTTTAAATCTTGAGCGCTGAACATGGTTGGAAATCAATATTACATGCTAGATTCAATGTGCTTTTCTAAACTGAAAACAGAAAAAAACCTAATGAAAATTAACTGAAGTGTTAAGTCAGTCAATTTATAGAATGCTTAATAGGCCTCTATGCAAGTCTTCTCATGCACCAGGAAAAAAATACCTATGGAGTTGCTCTACTTCAAAATAAGAGGACAATATTAACGTTCCCAAGTTGACACAAGTTACATGTATCCCCACTGTAGCAGAATGCATAACTAGGCTTCTGCTTAGAGAAAGAAGGGTGGAGTGGGACAGAGCCATACTATTGCTTTTATCTGTGTGCAGCTGTCACAGAACTGGGAGCTTCCGCTGTATCATGTCCCCACAGGGAATTAAGATAATATTCCTCTTCTCCCTTTTTTTTTAAAGTTACCTTCACTTAGAGAATACAGAGTAACTGTAGATATGCCTGTTGCTACTCTGCAACACACTCAAGCCAAACTTGCTTATTCACATGGAAATTCTCCAAAAGCAAATCTGAATCCTGTTGACTACATTTGTATTGTTTATCCAAACGTTTTCATCCTTTCTTTGTACTAGTTCTGAAATGCATACAGCTGTTTGGTTTGCTCCTGTGTTCAAAGAAATTCCAAAGTGCCTTTAACTAACACCAACAGTGACAACTTTTCTATGAAAGTCCGACCTTTCAAAGTGAATCAAGTATAAGAAAATGTGCATATCTTATTGACAGGAATTTGCGAAGTCATAACATAAAGTTGATTGTACGAAACTGCACTATTTAAATCCTCATCCAGCGCACAAACGAATTCTTGCCTCTGCCTGAGTCAGCGTAGTCTTTGTAGGCTTAATAAAGCCCATCGTGGCCAAAGAGTGTTTAAAGCTATAATAAGAACGATCCTGACAGATACGCTTCTCTTAAAAGCTATGACTCCCTTAAAACCAAGGCTCTGGCGACGAATCTACCAGGACTGCCCAGGGAGGTGGTGGAGTCCTCATCCCTCGAGGTGTTTTAGGAAAGACTAGAGTGCTATGCATCTAGTTAACAAGGTAGTGGTGCTTGGACTCAATGATCTCAGAGGTCTTTTCCAACCTAATTGCTTCTGTAATGCCACTGGTTGTGCAACTTCTGAACCAGAAATATTCAATAGCAGCTTTGGTTAAAAAAAAAAAAATATTTGAGGCTCTATGCCTCGGCAAGCTATGAGGCGAGACTGCCCTGCACAGCGAGGGGGCTGCGTGACTACCCTCGACTCCCAAGGCACTAACGAAAGGGAGGGAAACCCGCATTCAAACCCAGAAAAGAGTGGCCTGTTCCCGACGGCGGTATGCGAGGGGTGGGGGCCCGTGCCAGGGCCGCTCTCCACCACAGCCCGCCAGCCCCGCAAAGCACCGCGGGCCCGCGCGCCACACAGCCAGCCCCGTGCCCGGTACGGCCGGTCCCGCACGGAGCCGCGCTGCAGTGCCTCGGCCTGGCACGTCCGGACCGTGCCCCAGCCGCCACTCACCGCCTCACGACGCCGGTCTTGATCTTGATCTGCCTGAGGCGCGGGTCGGCCATGGCGGCAGGCGCCGTGACTGCGCAGCCCCGCGCCGCGCATGCGTCGAACCCCCCGCCCGGGCTGCACCACCGGAGCGGGCGGGAGCCGCGCGCCTCCCCCCCCTGCCCAGGCGCAGTGGAGAGGGCCGGGCAGCGGGGCGGCGCCGGCCGGGCGGGGCCGAGGCCGTCCCGGTGTGTTAGCACACGGGGAGGAAGAAGGGTGGTCGTGCGGGCTCGGTACCGCTGGAGGAGCCGCTCCGACTGGTGGTGTTGGGCTGGAGAGTGATCGGCACCCCCCGCTCCCGACCTCCGGAATGGGGGTCGCATAATTAACGCCATTTCACAAGCAAGCAGCCATTCTCTGCTGCCGTGCTTGGGCTCTCTCCCTGTATCATGAGGGCCCCGAAAGTCCTGTGCACCAAGGAGACAAAGCAAACAGATCTCTTCTTCAAATTCCACTGGTCTCAAGGTTCCTCGGCACCAGGCCGATCACTCCACTCCTTGCCCGCCTGCATGTCCCAACACGCGGGTAGCCGAGTTCTGTGCATGACCCTGTTTCAACACTGAGGAGCTGCAGCTTCAAGAGCACTGTCTGCAGCCCCACAGCAGTGTCTGTCTGTCTGCAGCCCCAGTTCAGTGTCTGTCTGTCTGCAGTCCTAGTGCAGTGTCTGTCTGTCTGCAGCCCCACAGCAGTGTCTGTCTGTCTGCAGCCCCCAGAGCAGTGTCTCTAAATCTGGGATGTGTCCTGAGGAGGAACTTGGACCCGTGATCAGTGAGACTTAGGACATCCCAATGGCCAGGGACACCTCTGCCTTCATCTGCTTCCTCTGAGGATTGAGGGAGTAATTCATGTTCTTTTATATTATTTTTGAGTCTAGATTATGATTGTTATATTGATACTGTAAACAGTGTGCTATGATCCAACCCAATTTACAGAGGGTCCATGTGAGTAGGAGTCATAAAAGAAATTGTATTATAAATTGTATGTTTCACTACTTAGAGATTGCCCTACACTGATTTGACAACTGAGAGGAGACCTCATAAATGTCTCTAAGTATCTAAAAGGAGGGTGTTAAGAGAACAGATCCACGCTCTTCCTACCCGAACATGAGGTAGAACTTTCTTACTATGTGGGTGGCTGAGCACTGGAACAGATTGCCCAGAGAGGCTGTGGAGTCTCCCTCTCTGGGGATACTCAAGAGCTGCCTGGACACAATCCTGTGCCGTGTGGTCTAGGATGCCTCTCTTGAGCAGGGAGGTTGGATCAGATTACCCTTCCAACCTGACCCATCCTGTGTGTAATTCTGTTAATAGAAATGCTGTGTTATTCTCTTAGTAAATTCTGTGCTATACTAATCATGAAATCCTACTAAGGAAAATAAATCTCTAATTGTTATGCCATTGTTTAATGGTTAAACTAAGCGTTAAGCACTACCACTTATTGTCATAGTTCTACCAAGGATCTCTAACAGAGCCTGTCTGTCCCCTTAGTGTCTGGTGCTTGGTAAAAGCAACAAATAGGCAAGATTAGCACTGGAAACTCAATCCTATAGATAAAATTGACTGCTGTTTCAAGGGCTGTTTTCCTTTATGGTTATATGGTTATACTTAGTAGTGGCTAACTACATAAGGGTATAAATTTCTGGAAAAAACAACCCCTAGGGTCTGTGTTTGAAAGAACTTCCCCATAATGACTATTTAAAGGAAAAAAAAAAACAAACCCAAAAACCTTCAGTGAACAAATAAAGGCAGGAAGGCAAATACATTTTCAGTGAAGTGCAGTTCAGGAAGGTCTACAGAGGATTTTTTTTGCCCTCACATGCTTTTGTCCTGTGTTAGTGGCTTGCCCTGGCCTTTGGCATTGCCAGCGATCTATATCTCTTGAGAAAAGCTGGCTGCAAGGAAGGAAGTCATGTTGCTTCTGGTGACATGACAGTTGCAGGTCACTAGCCAGCAGTGGCTGGCACCTCCAGGCCCCATTCAGACATGGTATAAGCAAGGCCAAGACAGCTCAATCCACAGAGTTGTGCGTTATCTACAGAGGAGGATGAAAATGACCACTCCTACAGAGCCCAGCAAGCCTTCCCAGGAGACCTGGAAGACACACAGCCTTTGCTTGGCAGGTTATTGCTGAAGGAAGAGCAGGTCTCAAAATCAACCGTAGCTTAATGCCATGAACAACTATGACCTGGAACAAGTTCAAAGATATATGAGGTATTTGATACACAAATTTGCAATCAGCAGTGATGGAGGGGGAGCAAGGAGGGCAGCATTCTGCCAATGACAAAGTAAAATGCAGCCCCTTACTTTGCCAGACACTCAAATTGTAATATTCTGTCTCTAGAAAGCTGTATTAAGTCATGGTGGGGCTGAAGCTGTTCTCTAAAAAATTCCAAGGCAACCCAGTTATGCTACATACTCTTTGAAAATACAAAAGTCTGCACGTAAAGCTGATTACCACCCTACACCACACACGAATTTTCTTTCAAGAATAGTCTTCAGTGTCATTTCTGTATTTGACAAAGTTGTTCAATAAATGAAAAGGCCAACAACAAATAACAGTACAAAAATAAAAATTGCCTAGAAGCAGCAATATTAAGAAAATACCTCATGTTTCCAAATGCTAAAAATGTTTTATTTCTAGCCCTGAAGCATTAACTTGCATTATTGACAGTGCTTAGGCTCAGTTACTGAATTTTAGAAGTAGAATACAATTGTTTTCTTACAGCTAATTCACTTAACGAAATAGATGAAAATATACCAAATCTGTTCATATTTAAGCATATATGATGATACTGTGAAAAAGATGTTACTAGTGGCTCATGGAGCATATAGTAAAATAAGTCAGAAAGCACAATGTACTTTGTGTATTAATACAAACGTATTAATAATTTTAAAATATTAATTAGCACTTAAAACCCCAGTAATTTTATTTCTAAGTATATGGATATCTCGATATCTAGGGAAGTATGTATAATGCTTTCCAAGACAGATACTCCTTTTTAAATAAAGGTGTATGCGTGGAGTTTGTTTTCCAGAACTCCTTTGAAACAATTTCTAGCCTAATCAATCATAAATACATTTCCATGTGAATTAATGAAGTTACATTGGAGTTGAATACAATCCTTTATGAAGACTGTGAATCCTCTTGTACCTTTTGGAAGATACAGAAACTGTCAATTCTTCAATGATTTTTGGCAGCATTCTGCTTGTGTTGCATCTGGTTGAAGGTTTTTCATAAGATATATTAGCCCTAATCATTATGAGAGCACTGTTGCATAGAGGCAGATACCTAAACATAATTTGCTGATGCTGTAGCTATGCTGACATACAGAGCAAGTAATTCCATACATGGGATCTCTAAACATATCTTTACGTATTCCCCTGTATTGCACCTTCCCAGCAGCTCACATGTAAAGCTGCATTTGCTGCGAGATTTCCTCATCTCTGACCAGTGTCACCTAGTCATTCCAGCTTTCATCTGGCTCCACATAAGCAATATTTTCGGTTTGTTACATATTTTGTATGAATTTACTTTAGTGGGAGTAATTGTTACTGCCAATTCATAATGCCTTCTGTCTAAAAAGAGTCTATCTAGATTCTTCTAGGCAAGAGAACATATAGTAATTCCTGCTCATTCCCATTTCATGGAAGCAGCTAGTCAGCCTGATGAGCTCAAAGATCTGCACACATAAACAATTTAATCTAGAGTGTGCACAGTGTGCCTAATATACTTGCAAGCAAGCACACCAGAGTGCAAAGCGCTGCCTACAACTCTTGACTTCTCAGTGAAAGACCAGCTTAAGAAGTTAAGGCCATACATATGCTTCATCACAAGAAAAGAGCAGATACACTCAAAAGCACTGCAGTATGCCACGAGTCCCTTTTACAGTAACAGCTCCCAGTTAATATGTCTCCCAGTTGAACACTACCCATAAGAAACAGTCTTGTAAGGTTTGCAAATACTGAGTTTTATTAATCCTGCATTCTGATCATATCCCTGCCTCCCTTTTAAATTTATTTTCTTGGCTTTAATAAAGGACTTTCTGCAGTGAAGCTATTTTGTGTTATACCAGTAGTTCACTTCAACTTTAGAGCCAATACATTTGTCACCTGGTATAGTTCAGATTTAAGACAGCATGCCTCCTATGCTGCTGAGGTCAGAGCAAACCTTGTAGAGGGAAGTGCAGCCACTAGGGTTTAGTCCACTAAGCCCCAGTGACAGTTTCCACCACCTTGACTATCCACTGACAGTTGGTTTCGACAGCTTGAAAAACCCATGACCAAATGCATGTGTGCTTCAGCTACCATTATTTTAATGAGTAAATGCTCAATGAGCTTTTATGCTATTTTGTTTACCCATCAAAACCATGTGCGCAGTCTGACTATAATTTCATTTTCATTTATGATCAAACAAAATGTGGAAATTATTTAGCCGCCAAATTTTATCTCTTTTTTTTGTAGAAAAACCAAATTTCATTCAGCCTCCCCAAAGGACACTACAAAATGAGATCAGATTTTCAATAAAAGTTATTCGTGTTTACTTAATATATATTAAGTAGATAAAATTAGCCTCTGCACAGCTGCCAGCACAGAGCTAGGCACCATCTAAGTGCACAAGAATTAATTTCCCTGGCTTTCAGCATACAAGATAGTATCAGTATTCCTTGTGGTGCAAACCTCTTGATCCACTGTCTTATGAGTTGATTATTCCTGGTCAAAATTGTCTTCTACAAATATACCCCCAAAACACTTCAAGAGTTGTTCAACACCACAGATATAGGCAAGTTACACAGGTATGGAATTGGACAAGGATAAAATGGATTGCTGTTGCACAGTTTGTAAGATATCTACTAAATATGGTGATTCAGGTGGGAGCTGTGTTTTGTTACAAGAAAGACTCAGTTACATAGGGAAGCTAAGTAAAGGAGAAAGGAGATACCAGGCAGAAGCTGAAAAGGGTCAGGGGTAAAGTCCTTTCTCATTTCTGCCTTTGTACCTTCTCCAAACACCACTGGGATGGATTCTGATTTCAACTATACTTCTGTGAAAAGGAAGTAGCCCACTGGGAAGTGGTGGTATAAAATCAGATGGAAACTTACTCATTTTCAGCAAAGTTATAGTGACAGTACAATTTACCCCGGGTAGAGAAGGCAGCAATGGTGATTCCTCAAATATGACACTACTGGAGAGCATAGGTTACAAAACAGCCGTCTCTTACAGTTTTCAGGGTTAAACTGTGCCCATAGTAAATGCTTAGCTACAACTCAAACCTTTCCTAGCTAACTTGAGGCTTTTTAAAAAGCAGTTTTTCTTAGCTCAGACCAACCATTAGGTGAAGAACTGGAAGTAGTGAAAAAAAAGGGATTTATGTGTGTGCATCAAAAGGAGAATATATCCTTTTGCGAATTATTTCCATGGGTCCCCTACGTACAAATGAAGAGATATGTGATATAGCAATTCATTGTTCTGACACACACTGCAATCATGATGTGCAGTTTTTAATGCATCGTGTTACATTAAGCTTAGCCCATGGTTTAACACCATGTAACATAAATTTCTGTGAAGGGAGTAACATAACATGATACTGTCTTTTAAAAGACACACACGATTTTTTCAGATCACCTACTTTTTATCCATGAGTGCCCAATCCAAAAATCAAGGTGGCAGACGAAAGTGGATTGAATGAGTATCCACAAACCAGAGTATTTATCTTGTGTAGTTTTGCTCACTGCTACCTGTAGTCAATGACTCCAGTCAATTTTTATGTTGTAATGCATGAGCAAAGTTGATGGACATATTTTTTTGACACCCCTAGTTAGATTTTATTCAGGGTCAATCAAGGGAGACCTGACAGCCGTTAAGACTATAAAACACACTGAGAATCCTCACAAGTGTTTATTTCTCAATAAAGACAGGAGCTTTGATTATGATCCTGTCACAAATCTTTTCTCTTTTTGTTCTACCTTGGAGGCAGGTTTTCTATTTTAATTGATCATTTATTTTAAAATAGACATATCAGTATGAATGATTCTCATTGGAATTAAATAAATGAACTATCGATTTGACAACAATTGGATATAATAAAATCTCCAGTGAAAAATCAAACTCAGAAGTTTAAAGAGCTCACAAAATAAAGATGCATGTGATGAATCTCTTCAGAACAAAAGAAAAATAATTACATTTTATGTATTTATGTATACTCACAATTTGTTTATTTAACTCCCGAATCATTAAAGTCAGGATTTTTAAATACTTTTCATATACATTTCTTAAAACCTGTCTTCAATGCTTTCTCTATTCCTAAGTTATTAATGTAAATTTTAATTTAATCATTTCTGTGATACACTACAGAACAAAACCATGATACCAGCTGATACTGTGTGGTGTGAATTTGACTGATCACATGGTTCAATGCGAAATTCAAGTGCCAGCCAAGAGGATTCCTCTGGTTTTTAGACATATTGGAAACTGCAGCTTTTATCACTGAGGATGGTGTTCTCCAATGAAGAAACAATCTTTACCAGTGCTTATCAGATAGGAACATGTAGGTAGCACACAAAGGGGGAGGACAGCAAAGTGTGTGCCATCAAATAGGCAGATAATGATAATATCCCATATGGTGCTGCATGTAGCATTCTGAATGCTTCTCACAAGTTAGGAAAATAGACAAATAGTACCTGTAACGTTTATCATCAAGACGAAGCTGCATTAGAGAGTCTAAGAGAGCTAAAAAATGTGTGCTTTTAATAAGACTGATCTTTATTGACAGAGATAAGCATGCTGTCATGGTATTTACAGCTTGATGCTGTAAAGCAACTGGCAAAAAAATTACTCTACGTTGTGATTAAATTTTGGCACTCTATAGTATCACTTTAGCACATTTTAAGTAGTTTGTAAATTGGTGAGTTGTTGCTTAATTATCAAAATGTAGAGGTTTCTGGTGAGTTGTTGTAGTATTCTATTCATCTGGCCAAAGTTATTTGATAGATCTATTAATCATTGGAGAGGAAGTGTTAAAATAATTACTAATAAAACCTGCTGCTGGTACAAATACTGTTGACACTGTAAGTAATAAGAACAGATTAGTTCCGTAAAGGAAATTGGATTTCTGGGTGAAATAAACTTATTAAAAATAAATAATTTCAATGCTGAAAAAGTCAGGGTTATCCATGTAGAAGTACAGAATATAAGTTAGACGTATGGAGAGAAAAACAGTGACTTGGGAACCCGTAGCCCCAGAGAAGGACTGTGGGGTTATGATGGCTAACCAACTAAAAATAAGCCCAGCTGTAATATTGTGGCTGACAGGGAGCAGGTAGCACCCATTAAATATAGTGTCATTTTAGTATTGTGTTGGAGTCTTAAGTATCCAGAGATGATGAAAGGGTGAGACTCTGACTGAAGTCACATAACCAGTTTTACACTTTTAAAAGGGAAGAAGGGCTTGTAAGGCTCAGAACAAATCTATGTGAGTAATACAGTACCTGAAAAATACACTCTGTGCAGCAAGCCACAAGAAGCTAGTGATGAAAAGAAGGGAGTCACTTGGTTTGTAACCCACACAGAAAAGGAACTTCTGATAGCAGAAGGGTCACAACAGAGCAGAAAGAATATACAGTAGAATGCAACAGCAAGCTCAAACTAGACAAAATCAGGATTGAATTATGGAGGGAAATTTTAAATACTGGGCAACATATTTTAAATACTGGTAAAACTACCAATGAGAGATGGAGGTATTTAAGGTTGGATGCTTTTTGTTAAGAAAAAAAAAAAAAAAAAAAAGCTTTGGCTTCAATAGGAAAAATGGATGTCTATGTCTTTACAAATAATTAGATAACCTGAAAAAAACAAATCAGGCTCCGGAAGAATGGGTGTCGGGGTCTTTATGAACAAAGTATGTAACTAATCATCTGAAAGGACCAGCCAGGTCCTGGATGAATGGGTATGGAGGTCTTTACGAGCACCAAGCTTCGTAAGTTTGTTGCAGAACTGAGCACAATCTTAACTTTTGAACTTCAGGAGGATATGAGAAGGCTTAATAGACTTATGAGCATGAACTTCTCTGCCCAGGGTGGGTTTAAAGCTAAATTTAATGATCCTAAAATGCATGATGCAGGGAAAATACATGTTGAAAGGGGAATATGTGGTAAGGTGTTTGGGAAGTCTGTGCCTTCCTGGTCTGTACCTCAGACAAGGGGAAAGGAAAAAGGCAACACATAATCAGGAGTTTAGGATGAAAAAGAGGATGCATCCTCCAAAAACTGGAGAGGGACCCCACAGGTGTATGGCCCTGTGGACTCTCTCCCTTCTTTTGATGAAGTTGACTTTTGCAGGACACCTCTGTGTCTGATTTGGACACTGGCCTTTGTCAGTGTGATTTTCTGCACAGCTGAACTGCAAGTTAAGTCACGGTGTAGAAACTTGCATGTGAAATCTCTACAAGGGTTTATGTTGTAGAATCATAGACTGATTTGTGCTGGAAAGGACTTTAAAAACCATCTAATTCCAAGCCTCCCCACCATGGGCATGGATACCTTCCACTAGACCAGGTTGCCCGGAGCTCTATCCAACCTGGCCTTGAACACTTCCAGGGGTGGGGCATCCACAACTTCTCTAGGCAACCTGTACCTGTGCCTCACCACCCTTATAGTAAATAATTTGGTTCTTATATGTAATCTAAACCTGCCTTCTTCCAGTTTGAAGCCATTCTTCCTTGTCCTGTCACTATGTGGCTTTCTTCAAAGTTCTTCATTTCTCTTATAGGCCTGTTGTAGGTCCTGGAAGGTGCTATAAGGTCTCCATGGAGCCTTTTCTTCTCCAGGCTGAACAACCCCAATTATCTCAGGCTGTCCTCACAAGAGAGGTACTCCATTCCTCTGACTATCTTGGTCTCCCTCCTCCGGACTCATTCCAGGACATCCATGTCTTTCTTCTTCTGGGGGCCTCAGAGCAGGATGCAGCACTGCAGGTGGAGTCTTGGGAGTCTAGGGTAGAATAGCAGGGAATTCTGCCTCACTAGCCATGCTGCTTTTTATGAAGCCCAGGACAAAATTGGCTTTCTGGGCTGCAACTACATATTGTTGGGTCATGTTGAGCTTCTCCTTTACCAACACCACCAGCTCATCTCCTCAGGGCTTCTCCCAATCCATTGTCCACCCAGCCTGTACTTGTGCCTGGGATTGCTGTGACCCACATGCAGGACCTTTGTCTTGGTTTGAAAGACAGGTATGGTCTAAGGAAAGGCAAGAGCCCCTTTTCTGCGATGCAGAGTGCAACCCCCCTCCCTTTTAATTATTTTAGGTCCAATTCAGACACCTTCAGGCAGGAGATATGGGGATAAGAATAACAGTTCTTTACTGGTATCTAACAAAGCAGAAAAACAACAACAGCTATAAAAATTGGCGACAGAAACAGTCTAGCTCCGCTCCAGTCCCTTTTGGCCGCAGGCCGTCTCCCTGTGCTGTTACCGGTGCTGTGGGGGCAGGGCAGGTCCCGCGCAGTTGAAGAGGGCTGGGTGATGGTGGCCGCGGCCCAGGGGTGAGAGGGGATGGGGAAAGTGACTCCCCCCTCACGGTGTCGGTCGTGGTGCTCAGCAGAGTGTCCGGAGGTAGTAGGGTGAGCTAGGAGAGCAGCAGAGCGATGTCCAAAGGCAGGGAGCGTGGATCTCAGTGCTGGGATGGCAGGGGAAGATGCCAGAGCAGAGCCCAGGTTGTCTTCCCACTCCAGGAGCCAAGCGAGAGAGAGCCCCGCTCCAGACCCCCCTATCCCACCTTTCCTTTTCCGGTTCCCCCCCCCTCCCCCTCCAGCCACCCCCCTACGAGAGAACATTATCTGTCGTTTTAAGGTGTAGCCACAATTACTTAGCATAACAATGGGAGAAATTCCACAGAAAGAAAAGCGAAGCATTCAACCCCCAACAACCTTGCATTTGACCTCGTTGAACTTCACAAGATTTGCATGGGCCCAGCTCTCATGCCTGACAAGGTTCCTCTGGACAGCATCCCGTCCCTTCAGCATCAAGTGTACAATATAGCTTGGTGTTTTAAGAAATATTTTTTGTTTTGCTTAAATAAGCAAGTTTTAAGCAGAATTGGTAACTCAGACTCATAATACTGTGTGATTTAATCTGCTGTTTGCTTGGCTCTACTTGCTCAGCATGAGCAGCTGGATTTGCTGGAGCTCTGGGCTGCAAGCTGTGAACTTTCACCCAGATATGCTGAAGAGAGTTCGTTTGCTTGGTGGCTGGTATGGTGATGTGTTTGGTCTTTAGTTTGGGAAGAATATCAATAACACACTGGTGTTTAGTTGTTACTAAGTGGTTTTTATCCCAAGTTTAGGCCTTTTTTCATTACTATGTCCTGACTGATCTAGTGCACAAGAAACACAAACCAGAAGACAAGGAGGCTGCAGCCATCAGCAGAAGCTACAGCTCGACAAGATAAGGGCAATTAATGACCTGGCTATGGGGAGACAGAGAAAGAATACAATAAGGTGTTAGAAGATCCCAGCTCAAAAATCACCATTGGACTTGAAATCACATGAAGAGTGTGTGAGGCAAGTGTACAAATCACCAGGGTCTAATTGCCTGGAGGTTTTTTCTTCTGGGTCAGTTTAAGCTGATCTGTTGCCAGATCACTCTATTAAATTATTTATTTTGATAAATCTGATACCTTAGGATTCTGCTGCAGAAAACCCAAGACAGAGCTGAAGGAGAAAGCGCACCTGAGAATGAACGTGTGTGCAAGGACTTGAAAGGGAGCCTGTCAGCCCCTCTGAGAACAGTCTCCAGTCCTAGCAGGGAAAGCCTGGGTGATGTGTGTGACACTCCCTGAATGGTGAGAGAATTCTTGGGCAATGTCTTCTTTAACACTTGGTGCTGTTTACTGGAGTGCTGAGAGCGCACTCAATCCTACTGTGCATGTTGCTGACAAAGATGTTAAGAAGTGGCAGCCCCAATACTGATCCCAGAGGAACAGCACTTGTCGCCAATGTCCACTCTGACAGCAAGCCATTGACTGCAACAATATGTTGACTAGCTAGCCAATTCCTTATCCACCAAGTGGTCTATCCAGTCAGCTATTCTTAGTTCCCTCCATCCCTAAAACCAGCTTGTCAAAATGCGTGCACATAAACTTAGGAGCAAGACTCAGCTACAGGATCTGAAGTCCATCTATTAAGAACAGACTTAGTGCTGAAGTCCTTCTCCTTGACTGTTAAGGTGGTTTTTCTATGGGGAGGAAGGGGAGATAGAGATATTTTTACTTATTTCTTATACACAAGTCATCTTAGGTATGAAAGATACTATAAATAATTACATCAGAACTTCTCACTGTAAATGTATATGAAATACTGATTTTGCTTAAATTAGCTTGATCAAACCAGTTTAATGGGATTTTCATATTTCTAGTCTTCAATGAGGGGTGAAAACATTTATATTTTTGGAAATGTAATCTATTACTTTTAATATATATATAAAATTTTCAAAAGACATACTGGAACAGTAATTTCTAATCCAGTAGAAAAGATGAGCAAACATGAGGAAACCGTGTCCCTGAAATGTCATCTACACCAGAGTTATACTTTGGTAGCAAATCTCATCTTGCTTAAATGAAGCTGAGTCATGACATTCGTTTCATACAGTGTAAGCTGGATATCTAAAGTTGTTTGGATGATTCATCATCTACAAATATTGAAACTAGATGAGATGAATCCAGGCCGAATATCTAAACTGAAAAAATGTCTCCAGCTCAGCTCTGTTTTAATCCTGGGTATGTTTAAAGTTTGTAGGCACCTATTTCCAACATTGACTTAGGGGAAAATTCCCCTAAGCATGCAGAGAAGGACCTCAGCAGTGGCCATACATAGCATTCTACACTAATGACTACTTTAGAAATTCCAGCAAGGTTTTTTGTCCCTTCCTTATCTTTGGAGTGATTAGTTGCTGTCAGTTTAACTCCACAGCTTAACCCACATTGTCCAGGATTTAGAAGGACATGGGTCAACGCACAGTTTTTGCTGCTAGCAGAACATCCACAGTGAGAGTACAGAAAATATTAAGTATGGAAAAAGCTTCTTTTAGCCTGTACATGATGCTTTATGTTTGCTACAATAATTCCAAGTGATTGAAGACAAGACAGAAAGAAGAATAACAGTGCAGCCAAGTGATTAGATCATCTCCCTGTGAGAAAATATTCGTAGACAAAATAGTAAAATCTCAGTAGGTGGTTAGGGAAGGCTCCCACCTTGGAAAGCTCCTGCTTGCCTGGTTATATGGATGCTGTCTTAGAAGACCTTCCTTGGCAGAAAAGGGAATTCAAGGAAGGGGAAAGCTCATACCACTGACCTACTGGTTAAAGCAGCAGCAGCAATGCATTTAGGCTTTTAAGAGAAAAGATGTAGCTGTCTAAATCCATTAGAGAGTTCAGACAGGGCATCCTGAGTATGAGGAAGCACCTGAAAACACATCAGCAAAGACACTGAAAGGCTGAATTTGATATGGTTTTCTCACTGGTACTTCCTTAAGTGCCCTGCTCAGTTTGTAGTTGGAGACATGTATTGCCCCAATGACTGTACCAGCAGCCCAGGTATCCATTGTGCTTTTGGGAATTTCTAGAGGTACTGAGAAGTTAGAATTAAAACAGATGTTTCTATTTAGTTTTAAAATATATGTAAAATTAATTTCATTAACAATAAAATTTAATTCAGATGTAAAAGACTTCAACCTCTAATAAAGGTTAGATTTTCTCAGCATTATTTCATTACACTGGAAAGATTCTCCTGCTCAAAGAGACCTACTTGGCAGTTAGAAGAAAGACATTAAATTTTTAAGGTGAACACGGACTTTATAAAAATAATTATTATGTCTTCAAATCCAGTAATGTACTACTTTTACATGTACTACTTTTACATGTACTACTTTTTCTTCCTTTATGATGACAGTGATATTGGGTTTTGCTTGCTTTTCAGATATTGTTCAGAAATGCTTCTGTTTTCTTTCTTTTAGCTGAACTGGTAGGTACACGGCTTTTGTAATTTAATTATTATTGCTCATGGAAAATTCAGAAGTGGCTTGAAGGCTGAAAATGCAGCATTGTTTTTTGTTCTAATCTACGAACAAAAAAGGTAGAGAATATGGGCAAAACCCTAATAGTGAGAGGTCAGATTTCCAAAGGTATTTTGGTGCCTAGAGATGGAGACAGATGACCAGTGGGAGTTTCAAAATCCCTCCTACAGATTAAATGTCTAACTCCTATTGACTTCAGGGTAAATGAGGCAGTAGCCCCTATAGGCACTTCCGATAATTTCACTAGCCATTTATCTGCATGTTAGACATCTAAGTATTAGCTCCTGGAGACAAGAAGTAATCCCTCAGTTCACTAAATGTATCCCCTTATTTCATTTAGTAGTCTGGCTAGTTTTAAATAAACTTCCTTCTTACAAGAAAGTAAAGGGAAGCCATATATTTAAGACAGTTAAATACAATTAACTAAACCAGTTTTATGCATTCAAATTGATTTTTAATTTCTACCCCAATGCATTTTGATACAAAGCACAAATAAAATTATAATTTCGGGAAGAGCAGTGTTTTGTAATTTTTCTGAGATAATATATATGTAAAATGTAAAAGTCTGAACAAATTAAAATGACTATCACTCTCGTTGTATATATTTATATGATTGAAAAAATACATTGAAATATATAAATTATACCTTGCACATACAGTTGCAAATCAGCTTGTGTTAATTATTATGCCAGTCAGAGAGAACAAAGTTGATTCTCAAGTACAAATGCAAAAAAGATCTAAAGTCAGCTATTTGATTCAAGGTTTCCTTATCATTGTTTTTAATACTGATTATAATTGGAAGATCATGATCAGGTAAAGACTATTAGGAGTCTGTAAGATACAGCCCTGTGAAATACAGCCATAATCTCTTAAGTCTGTTTTTTCCAGAATAACAAGAAATGTTGCACCATGTCATCCTCATTATTGACCCAGATCTATGAAGATTTCTGTGCCTTAATCAATGCAAACAAAACACAGTGTAAGTGACCTCTTTTCTGAGTTTATGATTACCCTTAACTCTGTTCCAGCTTATCACAGGTAACGTGCTGGTAAGAACCCATAATATTCAGAGCTTTTTAACTTCTGTGCTAAACATCACAAGTAATAGCTGGGGCCTCTGAATACTTAAGTCCTTGGTTTTCAGGATCCTCAACACATTGCTCCTCTGTATAAATCTGGCAAATAAAATAGAGGAAAAACAACTCTGCTTAAGGAAAGGGAAGAGCACAGCGTGAATCTCATGCCATCAAGGTTGAAAAGGGCATATACATGATGAATTTTGTATTTATTATCACACTGTGCTCTGCAAAGACTTTTCTTAAAATTGCAGAGAATGTAGATCAAATCGTATTGTAAAATAGGAGAGGAAAATTAACATTCACTTCTTTTCCCTGACACTCAGGCCAAAACATTTTATCTCTTGGTTTTCTAAATCCTCATCTTGCTGAGAAAACTGGGAAGAGCAGGGAATGGCAGGGAGCTAAATTTTCTTAGTGAGTGCATGAATAACAAGACCTGTGTGCATAACTTTTCTGCACCACTTGGAAATTGCCTCCTACTGCATTTCCTTGAGGCTTGAAGAAAAACCTTTTTTATCTTTGTGTTATAGAAGACCTAAACTAATATTTAATGGTATGGAAACAATAATGTGACATCCTTCCAGTAAATACAGCTTTGTGGTGTTCAGCATGTTTTACAGTAATGGCGTTACATGGTCATTTATTGGTGTTGTGAGTAGCTGGAAAGAAAGGAAAAAAAACCCAAACAAAACTAAACAGGTGCACTTAAAGGAGCTGCCTTGTCTGAGAATTGAGAAATATGATCAGTTTTACTATACAAACTTCTAGCTGAATATGACAGGGCTTGATCTCCTCCATGCCAGATTTTGTTCATGTATGAATACTTGAGTGTTTATTTACTCTAAACCATTTCATTAGAACCAGTGGCTGACTCCAACATTTGCTAATTTGCTTTATTTAATTAGGAAGTCCTTGTTTACCCCCGTTTGTCCTCCAGCAATCCCTATTCCTTCTGCACAAGGGAGTGTGTGGTCCACAAAAGGCCACGAAAGGCCCTTTGGTTTTCTCTGTTCATAACAGAAGAGCTGTCCTCACTGACCAGGGTGTCCATAGCCAGCAAACAGCTCTAGAATTTTGGAAACTTCTGCTATTCTTATTTTAATTTGGTGGTGTATCAGCCTAAAAGTGGAAGCAGAAGGGCTCAGGGAAGTCTGGCCAAATTTGCGAGAGTTTGAAACATCTGAAGGAAGAAAGGGAGGACTCAACTCTTTCCTTCACACAAGCACAGAGCAGAGTAAATCTTAACCTGCAAGTCCTCTTCTCTGCTCAACAGCTTCCAGCATGATGAAAACAAGGTGCTCCTTTCCTAGGCACAGTTATTTGTGTGTAGGCCACCCTTCCCAAGGTTTCTAGCAAGCAAGTTTCCATACCTGGGACCTGCTGCTGTGCTTGCATGGGGGTTAGTCCACATCCCCACTTTTGCAGTCCTGGGATGTGACATCAGTCTCTCATGGAATCTGATGAACCTTCCCCTCCTGGGGGCGTCCCTGAGGCTCTTGGGGGTTTCTGGTTCAAGAACTAGTGTTACTGTTGATGTGCCAGTGCTGTATGCACAGAGGGAAGATCTTCCCTCTCTCAGCTCCCAGGCACCGTCTGTGAGATGTGGCACAAATGGAACATAATATCTTCTCACCCATTTTAAATTAAGAGACCAACAACTCAAATTTTCTCTCTCATGTCTCACTGAAGAGGCTATGTGTTAAAAGGTGTTGTATAAAGTTTATTAAGTATGCATTATTTATTATTTTCATGCTTGCAACAGTTTGACAGAAGAGGAGATGACAACTGAAGGGAATATAGAAAAGAGGTACATTAAAATATCACTTTGTCAGCTTGTTCCTGTTGGTATTCTGACTTGATTAGATAAAGCACATGTGTACATTTATTCCATACCAGAAATAAATGATGGTGATATGTAAAGATTTTACAAGAACAATTTGGAAGTAAAGTAACTACTCAGAGGTGAAAATGTGAGTAATTATATAAACCATGTGCCTTACTGTCACCTCTTTTGTGCTTTCCACTTGTGTTTCATAGAAAATGGCTACTGAAATGTTTTGAAAATATTTTGACAGCATCTAATGTGGAATTTTTTACCCCTCCTTCTGCCTAGCACAAGATGTTTATAAGTGCAAGTCCAGGCAAAAGTGAAATCAGGCCAGTGTCTTATCTGGCTCACAGAAGCTTCCTACCACAGAATAAATGTCTTAAGGCTACTTATGTCTAATAGTAATAACTAATGTTATGCTCCCCTGAAAAGAGTTTTCCCCTCTAGAAAAAGGGGAAACACTTGGTGCATTTTACTAAGATAACTTCTTTGAAAATGGTGGCGTTCTTCATCTGTTCCATTTTGGCAGTCCCCAAGCAGCTAGTTTTCTTTGGGTGAGGGCTTCTTGAAAAAAGAGAAAAAGGAAATCAATTCAGTAAAGCTTGAGAGCTGGAGAGGTAACAATAGGCAGGCTCCTGGGGACAGATCCTTCTTTGGAGTAAATTGCCTTGGCTCTTTCAGATTTACAACAGTTTAGACCAGAAAGAAGCTCCCCTTTGAGCACTATACTGCTCCCTTTGGGAATAAGAATAGACCATTTCAACACAGATATTGGAGGAGATGTACAATCTTTGCTTCTATTTATAAAGTGTAAAAAGAGGCAATCTCTTCAAATTGTGGGAGTTTATCTTGAAGTTTATATGATATTCTTTCATAAATTGCTGTTGTAGCAAGAAATTGAAGCCATTTATCAGCAGGTATTGGAGATGTTACAATGATGCATTATGATACATTTAGCTACCAATATTTAGCTATCAATATGATACATTTATCATCAATATCTAGCCAATACTACCAATGATTTAGCAGGAGAGGTTAGATGAAAATACTCTGATGTATCATTAGGGAGACAGAGTGTCTGGAATGAAACACTCAAGTATCATTTATATTTCTTCTGCTACTGTGTCCCAAAATCGCATCACTGCAGGCCAGGGGGAATTTTAGAGTGTGTCTTCCCTTTACAGGTAGGAAGTTTTGCCTCCTTCCACAGAAGTTGGCACAGTTCTGATTCCTGAAATTACCAACATGCAGGTGAAAGTCATGATCTAACTTAAAAGAATGTGATTTGGGCATACACCACCTATTTTATTACTGGTGTTACTAATTATAGTCAGACAAAGGGAGCTAAATATTGCAGATTTACATTTTGAGGCTTTTTTTTGGCCAGCCATAATTTTCAAAATTATCAATGACCATAAAAGCAAGTAAGTAAAGAAATTAGCACTCCAAATCCTGAGCATAGAGCACTCAAAAAGAGGTGCACTCAAACAAATGTCTGAATATGTTGGATAAAATGGACTTCTGAAGGCTACCTGTCACATAAGCAGTCATTTCACTCACAAGACAGCTGAAGTGCAGAATCTTAGAATCACAGAATGGTTTGGGTTTGGGTTGGGACCTCTAAAGGTCATTTACTCAGGTCAGCAATGAGCAGAGCCATCTTCAACTAGATCAGCTTGATCAGAGCCTCGTCCAACATGATCTTGAAGCCTCCCAGGGATGGGGCATCTGCCCGTCCACATACTCTTTCACATTTTTGTCAGCATTTCAGCTCATGAGTGAGCTCAATAGCTTACTATTGCGGACAGCTGGCTATCCATAAGTGTGTCATTTTGTAATTGAGTATTGGAGAGCAAGAAGTAGGCAGCCATGGGCAGAAGTTGCAAACAACACTCCTGGAACAGTTCCATTTAGCGAGGACAGTCACAGAAAGAAATAGCTCCTTGTAAGAGACTGGAGAAAACTATTATTGGCTCAAAACAACTGGGGGCTGTGTGTGTTTGTGTCTGCAGAGGAGGGCGAGAGGTAGGGCAGGGCAAGTTCTGTGAAGGTGGAATGGTGCACTGCTCCACACCCCACACCCTGGAGCCCCCAGTCCAGCCCGGAATGGCTGTCAGTCACTGGCACAGTGGAAGCAATGTCCCCACACCCTATCACAGATCTGGGGGTGGGGGCTGGCCAGACCAGATAAAAAACCATTGCCCAGAACTGCACACAGCCACCTTGTTATTGTCCCTGCATTTTGTGGCAGCTGAGACTATGATGGATCCAAGCTGGTAGCTACATCCTTATTTTCTTTCTCTTTTTTACTTTTCTCCTTTTATTCTCGTAATTTCCTCTTCTTGAAATCTAGGTAATTTAAGGTTGGATGGGTTAGAGTTGCCTAAGTTAATGTTTTGTGAAATATGCTGATTGAATGTTTGTTTTAAATTTTGCTAGGTTCTGGATCTTCTAAAGTTTGCCAGTTTGCCAGTTGTTTTTTAACCTCCTGGGAACTTCTGTCAAGTTGTTATTTGTGCCACCTCAGGGAAAAGTGTAGATATCAGATACCAGGAAAAATTTCTTCGCTGGCAAGTATTGGAAGTGCTCAAAAATCATGTAGATGTGTTTAGAGACATAGTTTAGTGGTGAACCTGGTAGTGTTAGGTTAATGATTGGACTCGATGATCTTAGAGGTCTATCCAACCTTAATGATTCAATGACTCTCTGATTTTATATTTCAGTTATGGGTACACATATTAAGACTGGAGCAGATTATGTGGCAGTTCAGCTGTGTCTCACTGAAGACAATAAAAACATTCTTGTTCACATTAATGCTTGTCCCTAGTATCATTTGATATCCCTAACAACCATTCAACAAGATAAGACATCACCATGATTCCCAGAACAGCAACTCTGAAGCAGGTTTTCCTCGAATGTATTTTCAATTAATCATGCTGAAAAGAAGAGAAAGTGTTTTCAGCAAGTTTATTCAGAGTCCTCCAAAATCTCTGTTCAGTCCCAAAGTCTCTGAGCACCACATTTTGATTACATGCAAGTTTATTAATTAACAATGTACGGAGAGTAACTTTCTGTGGACATAAAAGCAATTCAGATAAGCAAATCTCAAAAAAACTATGAGAAACTCAGAATGAGCTGACACCGAATAAGTAATGTGAAAGCTGATCAAATAAATCATGAAATTATAAGGAGAAAGTATGTATCTCAGGGAACATCTAAACTAAAAAATGGCTAACAAAAGAAGACAAGTTTTTTGCATGTGTCTGAATCCTGACAATAATAAGGCAGAAAATAAAGTGCCATCATAACTTTAGCATAATAAATACTTTGCCTGATCTGGAATGCTGTCCTCAGTTCTCCTTGCTGAATCTAGAAGACACATTTGCAGAATCAGGCTAGGTCTGTACTGCACCAAAAAAAAGAGCAGAAGACAGCCCAAAGCAGGGACCCCAGCAGCTGATTTTTCCCCCAGTCTCAGGGGATACCACTGTGCCTGCCTGTGTTCAGGCTGAGCTTTTCACTGCACTCAGGTAGAATGGGCTGCAGCTGAATCCTACCATGTGCCATTATCCAAGTCCAATCTTATGTCCAAACAATAGAAAGGTGAAGTAGATTAGACTCTAGCTCAAGGCTGGACATGGGATCAATGCGGCAGTGTTGGAGCAGCCCCAGAAGACCTGGGGAATGAGAATCATTAGAAGAAAATGCAGCTGTAGGCATGGACAAAAAAACCCTCATATGCAGATAAAGAATCAAGGGATTTTATTTCTTTTTGGTGAAAAAAAGTGATAAAAATATTTAAAATTACAAATAGCCTGTAGAAGACATTTTCCTATCTGTCTTACAACAAAAACACTATAGGGCACAGAAACAAGAAGACAGCAGATTCAAAATGGTGAAAGGGTTTTTTCACCTGGCAATTAGCTAAATAGTCAGCCACAGGATATTAGTGAAAGCAGAACTCAAAGGAAGAAGTAGCTTCTGCTGTGAAAAACGAAATGCAATGTTGATGCCAAAGAGCTTTGGAAGAGATATAAATTTTGAGCTTTGAGGATTAAGCTAGTCTCTGGATACCAAATACCAGCAGTTAATTAACAAATTATTTTCACAAGGGGTTTCTTCCTGTTCATACTACCTTCTGAAGCAGATGCCTCTGTGGGCAGGGCATCCTTGCCTAAACTGGTGGTCATAATCATAAGAGTTATTTGTTGCCTTGTTCAATTTTTTTTTAAATATTGGAAAAGAGTGCTAGTTTAGTGTTAACTTAAAAGCGAAGGACAAACTGTGGTAGATGAACATCATCAGTCTTGAAGAAAAGTGACTAGAGGTATGTTTAATCATGATTTATTACATGCACTTGCTAAGTACGAGTATTTAGAGCAACACCAGTACACTGTAGAAACTAGATGCCCAACCCTTTAAAACTTTATTCAAGAAAAGCAGGTCTTTGTGCTACCAGACACTGATCCTGCAGATGAAAATTATTGCATCAGCCTGAAAAATCTCAACATTTTATGTTGACCTGACACTTAGTAGAGGAACATTTTAATAAAATGGCAAAGATCAGTCTTCTCATGCTGGATTTAAAAATTTGGGAAACAGGAACTAAGCAAGAGAGCTGCAACAGAGGCCAGGAGGTATTATATTCCAGAAGCACGATGTGGCTTCCTTGCACTTGCATCCTGGGCCTTCATGAAAAGAAAGCACAGAGAAAGCAGTGACATGGTTTTGTCATACAGTCAGGTTGTGAACCTACAAGTGTCCTTGGGTCTCCCTGCTTATACAGAACCATTCTCTTCTCACCAATGAGCAAACCCCACATTTAAATGGGTGCCTGCAACCATGGGCAAGGCTGTGACCAGGTATGAGGGTCACCATCCATGTGGTGTTGACAGAGCAAAATTAACTTAGTTTGACATTCTCTTATGATAGCCTTAGTTTTGAGTTAAGATAAGGATTGACGTTATTTTAAGAGAACTTCACATTAAATTGTTTTCAGTGTAATTGGAAAAGCACTAATGAAAAAGAGGAGGCAAAAAAGAACAACAGATCCTCAGAGATCTGTATGAGAGCTGTATGCTAGCATTTAGTTAGAAGAATTTAAATCAGTAATGAACAATTCAGGCTGGCTGCACACATCCCTAAAAATATATTAAAAATCACATTCTTCAGTCTGAATTTTTTTTTGTTACAAGGCAAATTAAAATTATGTCTTCTTTAAAGGACAGTTCGTTCAGAGGCTTACAGAGATGTGTGTTATGTGGGATTCTTCTAAAAGATAATTTTGTACCATTTTCTGCAGTCTTAAAATACAAAAAATACATGGGTAGATTCTGTCACGGAAAGCAGGTGTACGGTCCTAAAGCACAGCTGTATAATTATGTTCTCCTTTTCTTGCAGAATAGGATAACCATTCATGTGAAATGTGCTCTCTAATCCAACTAAATACCATTGATACAAATGGACTTCAGGCAACTTTAAATATGTGTTGTGCAAAATTCACAACTTTAAACTTTTAAGATTTTGTTCCCCTTTTTCTTAGCCCAGAAGAAAATAGACATGCAATTTTAGTAAAATAATCTTTTGGTACATCTACAGGGACCATTTCTGATATAGAATTAAATTGTGGTGCAGGCAGAGTCTTTTATTACATTTACATGACCCCATAAAGATAACTTTAATAGTTCCCCATAGAGCAAAACACTCCTTAATTTTGTTAATTATTTCCCCCCAGTTATACTTAGCTATGTCTTCTAATTCAGTATTGATCTTGATACTGAGATCTGTCAAATACTTAGCAATCTACTTAAATCCCCATCCGGGAAAAATATTTAAGGAACAGATCCTAGACAGAGCTGATGCTTTAGAATTAGACCAATAATTTTAACCAGAAATCCTTATTTTCTGCCTTTTTTTTTTTTTTAATAGGCTGGTAAATGAGTGCATATTACATTAAAGAAATAAAGAAGTATTGAGCATGATTTCTGTCTAGATGTTCTAAAATTGCTTTTCACTAATTGACTTCTGAGTCTATAATTGGCAATAGAGATGAAAGACTCCACATCCCCACAAAAGAGATAGTCACAAGGGAAGAGCCCATCCCACTGTGTCTGCTTTGGCTGGCCCTAGGTAAACAGTGAACACAGATCCTTGGCAAAATAGAAATCAAATATTTGTATAACCAATGAACTGATAGCCTCATCTCATGCCTGGAATTCCTAGTGCCTAAGGCAGTTTTTAAAATTGCATCAGGAATGCATTTTCAAAGCAAATTTTCTGACCATCACTACTTGCCTTGCTTCACATTCCAGGGTGGTGATGCAGTGCACAGACTGTATTCTCTTGGGAATTATAAGCAACAGAAGATGCATGCCAGTTTCTAATGAACATTCTGTCCATGTGAACCTAGGATGTCTTAATCCATAAAATCTGCTCAGTTTAGAAGCAGGTTCTTCAACACTTTCATACCGAATATCTGTTCTCACTTTGCTACTTGATAATGGAAGTTACTTTTATAGATGGATTCTGCTATTCTGGTGCTTGTTTGATAATTAGAATAAGTAACTAATCTCTACATTTATGTCAAAATCCAAAGGCATTCCATCCACTCTCCTACCCACCACCCATTCTATCCATACTATCTCATTATACACATTATACACAGCAGCAAATATCCTGAAGAGAGGTACAGACTTAGTCAAATCATTTAGTCTGAGCTTTTGAAATTCTGATCTGATTACGAGAATATAGTGCTATGACAACCCCTAAATCAAAAAGCAATAAACAAACAAAAAAAAGTAATTTGCTTGGCCATACTTTATCAGGTAAAGCAGAGGTATGAACAGATGTACATTCTTGATTCTTTGCACACTGGTGTAGAAGCATTTCAGAGCCCTCTGTGCTCCCAAGAGCAGTGTGCATGTTCCCCACTAGCATTGCCACAGCCAGGCAGTGCCATGCCAGCCCTTGGCTTACCTATGCAATGCTATTGGTATTCTCTTCCTCCATGGATTCTAGTTTAAAGACCTCTCAGTCAGTCCCTCTGGCCTTTGCCCAAAGATGTGTTTTCCCCATCAGTACAGGTGGATCATGTCTGGCCTCATTCCTGTCATGTCATACCAGCTCTAGCACAACTTTTGCATGCCTTTAATCAAATGAGCCATTCATACTCGGGTACCCATACATTTTTTAATCCTGTAACACCTGAAAAACAGAGACTGTATTCATATGATTCTTACCTTCTTCAGACCACTCTTTCTTCACACCTGAGACAACACATCATTTTGGCAGTGCATATAAAAATTATCTATCCCATGATAATCTATTCACCTTTTTGCACAAACTGTTCAGACAGACATCTCCTCATATGCTCAAAGCTGGAATGTTGGGGATTTTCAAAGTATGGGTGTGTTGTGCTGGGAAAAAAAAAATCATCTACTGGCTGGCAACACTGCAGAATTAAGTATGGGACTGGTATTTCCTTACACAGATTCTGTTTCACTGTTTATTTTATGTCTGCCCTTAAATGAGTACCTCTAATATCAAAAGAAAAAGAAAATGGAGCAATATCCTTGAAGCAATAGTTTAGACTAGTCTATCTGTTTCTTAACTCACTTGGAGCAAGTATTTGGAAGAAACAGATATCCTAGACTGTAAATTATTAAGGAGAAGGAATTAAAGGATCTTAAGCGAAGGAGAGAAGGTTAATTTACATTTTGCATTAAGCAACAGTATGGAAAGCTATGGGTACTAGTAATTCCTTTCTGTAGCATGAATACCATTGTTTTTGACAAAGGAGGATGAAAAGCTGTTAAAAACTCTTCTAAGTGACTCAAATCTCAGGACTGTCATAAAGAAATTACTGAGAACATGGTTTTATATTGGAAGTAGGTATCCAAGTACTTGTATGATGCAAACAAAACTGGTGAGACAGCCTTCACATGAGGTCAGTTTCAGAAAAGAGGTTGCAAGGCATTTATAAAATTCAACATCTTGCGTTTATAACTTGCAAAAAATCATGCTAAAATCAAATAAACCCTTTATTATACTGAGACACCTGTACATATCACTTCCCAGCAGAAACTCCCCCTTCTTTCTCTCTGTTCAGAAAAATGGAAATTTTACACTTGAGAACTATAGAACAAGTCACTTGGTATGGTAAAATTATACATTCATTGTGTTTCTCTAAGTAGGGAGAGGCTGAACACGTAACAATGCAGAAAATATTCCCAAGAGAAGTCTAAGCATCCCTTTTTGCATTAAATAAAGGATTTTTATCATTTTATTTGCTTTAAATCAGTGCCCATGAATGCACTCGTATCTTTCCCTTGCATTCTGAACTACTCAGGAAGAAATTTGTGTCTGTAATTCCACACCAATGCAGCACTTTTGCCTTTATTTGAATTATGTAAGCAAACCGCTTCTTCTAGTGCTTTCCTCCTCTTCGTTCAAGACAACAGGTACTGAAGTCAAGAAAAATAACAGTAGCTGACAATTTAAATTCAGCAAACAAGTATTTTTTAAATGAAAAATTAGCTTCCCATGCTTAAGCTCTATCACTGGTTCAAACAGTCCACTTAAGTGTATATAGCTTCAGAAATCAGAGTGATTTCATACTCATGTGAATGTACTTAAGCATTGAAACATCCTTAAAATATGCTTTTCCAGAGTTGCATATAAGTATCACAAACTTCACAAACTCCTCTTTCTCATTGATTTTTTTTTTAGTGGTAATAAATTCATTACTAACTATCTGAGAACTTAAACCTAAACAAAACTGCAGGTTTAGGCAGGCTTAGAAGCTCTCTAACTCATTCCTTCCCCAGCTCCATTGCTACAGACCAGCAATATGGGCAGATCTCCTATTCCCAAACTGATGCCTTAGTGATGTTTTACATGGAAAGCCATCAGAAGGCAATGACTGATTACACCACCAAGTGCCCTCTTTGATGCACTTTTACCTGGCATTGGACAACAAATTCGTGTTTTCTAATGCATCTCTGCAGCCAATTTGGTTTAGCTGTATTGAACACTGTAGAAATTTAATGTTTGTAGAAATAGGGTAACAACATTTCTTTATAACGTGTGCTTAGTCTGTCATCCTTCCCTGCAACTTAAATTACACTTAGAGGAATGATCCAGAAGACAGCTACTTACATTTTCAATAAACTAGGATGATGATATCGTGATATTATCAGGTTTGAATGTGTAAAAGAAGCAGTTCCAAAGGTCATTGACAAGCAGTATCTACAAAGTTCTATAGACATTGTTTGAAGGGTTTTTTGTCCCATGAAAATCTGCAGGGATTTTACTTTGTAACAGTACTTGGCACTATTTTTCAGGCATACCACTCAAAACTTGTAAAAAAGTCCATGGGATTGATAGCATATTTGATTTTGATCACAAGGTCTTGCTCAGGAAAGTTTTCTTGTGCACTCCTTATACGAGGAAAGCTTGGAGATGTAGGAATGACACTAGAGAAAAGTGTATGCGGACAGACAGACTTGTCCCAAAAGATATGATATCTTCACAGGCAGGAAGGGAGGCTTTGGACTTTTGATAATTAGTCACACCATGGTTTCTATCATCATGATTTTAGTAGACTTACATCAAAGCAAGGAAAAATCAGAATTTGGATGATCACATCTGAAGTTATACCTGATGAACAACTGATATTTCAGATGCTTTCAAAAGTCTTTCTGAAAGTGGAAAAATACTTTTCAGCCATCTTTTATGCAAAATAGAAGCATTTGCATGGATTTTGTGATATGGCACATTAACTAGTGAACAATGCTCTTCCCCAGCTTTCAGAAACCAGGCATGGTTCATATTTTACATACAAATAACATGGTGCAAGTGCACATTTCTGTTTTTGAAGGATGTATTTTCTGCTCAATGTCTGTCACATTTTATGCAGTGCTAAATCTGTAAACATTTGATGTTCTCTACTGTTCACTGTATCTCTTCATATTAGCACACTACACATCCTGGATATGAAAGACTTTCATCAGGGATTATGTATAGATTACAGCACTAATTAAACCAGCTATATAGTAAAGAACCTTTCTTTTATAACTATGTTCATAGGCAGTAAGTTTTATTACATCTTCTTATATTTTTACCTATCTTTTAAATAAAATTGCAGCTACTTCAAGATAAAATGTGTAACAGGTAAATATTAGTTTCATTAAAAGCTCCATTCCCCACCTTATCACAGAAATTCATCAAGCCCCGAATTACTGTTGCAAGCACTATTCCTATTTTCTACATCTGCAAAGACCTAATCAAATAATCTGGACAAAGCACACCAGGAAGATTATGAAAAGAAGATAGCTTCAACAAATAAAAGATCCAGGGACAAAAATAATCCTAATAAATGTATGTGATCTTTTGTTAGAATGTCAGATTCTGGTAAAATATGTAAAAAATGTCAAGAAAAAAGTATGCTTCCCTCTCATGATATGATAGAAAGTGTCAAGGAAAAATATACTTGTTGGAGTCTTATAAGGACAGGTATCATTATGTTAAAGACCAATTAGTGCTTGTTAGAGACCAGTAGAATTGTATTCAGTTAGCTGGTTTGTTGTTCTTGTATGGTGGAGATATTTTTTTCTCTTTGTTGGTTGGGTTTTTCGTTTTCACTGGTCCCAAGTAGCTTTGTTCTATTTGTATAGTGGTGGCTGAGGTTATTGTAACAGGTTTCTACTCATTGTAAGTAGGAGCTGATCTGGAACTGAAAGCATGCTCACTGATTGATTGCCTGTCTGCAGGCAATGGGCAGAATCTCTGTTTCTTTTCAAGTTCAGAAAGATTCAAAAAACAAATCTAGGTGGTCTAATTTTTCCAATTAACACTGTAAAAGAAGAGCCCACTTCTACTGAATCAATTAAAATACTGTAATGATACGGCTTTAAATTAGGTAACTAGAAGTTAATGTCAGACTATGATCTTGGTTTTATTCGTGCAAATCTAAACATGTTCTATTTATGACAAGAAAGTTGGTTCATTCAGGGGTGACCTCATTAGCAGAACCAAAGAAACTAAAGACAAAATAAATACATAATTGTAAGATACAATTTAAAGTGTATTTAAAGTATCTTTTAAAGTATCTTTTTTCTAAATATTATATTCCACATCAGAATAACTGAAAAATGTATTTGCTTCTTGTTTCCTTTTATTACTCCAGTTGTGTCCTGTGTTGCACTAACTGGCAACTTTGCACATGCCATGTACCTAATTCGAATCTCACAGATACCTAAAATGGAAGTGCAAAGTCAGGCTCTGAATATGTGGAGTTCAGCAGATCTAAAACAAAGATTACAAGGAAAAAAAAAAAAAAAAGGAAAGATCATAAAAATGTCAGCCTTATATCTGGTCTTAATTTAACCTTAAAAATGGTATAGAATAAAAATTCAGATTAGCTGCTACTCTTTCTATTAAATACATTGTGTTTAATTCAGCCAGGTGAAAAGATGCAGCTAGGTATCTCTTCAGTGGGAAACGAATTCAGTGCATGACAGCAATTAATAGAATTTGATGAAATAGATATAGGAAAAAAACAATTATAGGAAAAATACTACAGCTGGAGGAAGCTTGAGGAAAATCTGTATTCAAAGATCTGCATAATGATTGATTCTGTTAGAGAGCAAAATATTTACTCGGTTTCAGATCTGACTTAGTTTTTAAGTTGGGATCAACTACTTGAAATAATTTCCCTCTCATACTTTTTACTTCGGTGAAGTTCTGCATTTAAAATAAAACAAAAATAACCCCTCCAATAATACAATTTAACCTCAGAATATGTTATATTCAAGAATACAATTTAACACCTAATTTTAGTGAAAATCCCAGCCGAGATGGAACTGCTGATAGACCAGGCTTCATGCCAGACCAGTGATTTCTGTATTTGAGCTAGAATTCTCTGAAGTGTTTTTAAGCCTTTAACTTAACACTACTGAGCAAGGCCAGTCAGATTTCTGACTTTTCTACTAAAAAGAAAATTATAAAAGACCTGAAACATTAAAATAATAGCTTGATCCTTCTCTGTATGAGACCAATCTTGAACATATAGAATTTATTCTGCTATTGAATTGAAAAAGTTCTGAACAACTAAAGAAAGTTGTAATTTACGTTGATCTGTAAAAAATACCCCTTTTGTTACATGATCCTCTTAAGTAGCTTTTCTGTTTGCTATTGTATTGGGATAGTAAGCCTCTAAAGGAGGTGAAGTCTGCTTTTACATGCAAGTGCCTGGCTCCTATTTAAGCCAAGTCAGCTCCAGAGATCAACATAGGTGTAAAACTGCTGATTCTTAACAATGGGAGGGATTAGTGTCACGGTAATCCAAGGATTACAGACCTAGCAATTGAAGATAATCCTCAAGTAAGAATATGGTTAGAAGCAGGTAATCTTCAAGAGTGTGTTTTTTACCTCTTGGCAAAAAGGTGGAGGAAAGTAAAATTCTTCGAGGATCATTCAATTCCAAAGGGAATTTTACCTTTAAAATTAATTTTAAAACACTATGAAATCTGTTCTTCCATCAAATATTGACATAGGATAGCACCTAAATCCTGCTGGCATAAGGCACAGTGCTGTACTCAGCACTGTGCAAGCATAGAGTCAAGGATGGGGCCTCTGACTCAAAGCACAGAGTTCAGGTGTACAACATGTGACAGCAGCTCCACACAGATGGAGCCAAAGAAATACAGGGAATCGAGAAGACCTACTGGCATCTTTCTGGACTGGCATGTCCAACTCCTAAATAGTGTTTTCCTGACAGTAGGGAGAGATTGAGGGGACAGGG
>NC_142283.1:58811195-58826195 GCF_052056855.1 Sturnus vulgaris
TCTTTGCGTCCTTTATTTGCGGATGTGCCTGGCAATTGTTGTTGCTTGTGTTATTAATTGCACCCGGGCCTTTCCTTGCTCTTTGCGAGAGCGCGGTCTAAATTGGCTCTAATAAATATTAGCCGCTAGATTAGGCGAGGTGAAGCTGGCACGGCGCTCTATTTTCGACCTGTAGCCTCTGCAAAGCCGCCAGTTCTGCGCCAGATTAGCCCCATCCATCCAGTGTCAATGGTTGTCTTGTTGAGAAAATCAGTGAGTAAACACGGCTGACAGAGAGGGGTATCAGCTGATTACTCATACAAATAGACTGCAAACTCCACCAGGAGAAGCTGTTTCCAGAGATGGGTTTCTCGCACTGACAGGGCTGCTTCTCCCAGGATCCCGTGTCCTGCTGTTCCCACTTTGTCCTCCATCAATCACACAATTGTGTCCGGGATGTTTTATAGAGTCACTTAATATCCCTGCCTTCATCTCTATTCACTTAGAGAATGATCTGCCATAAGGGCTAAAGGCTTTTGCAGGTTGGGACCAGAGACAAACCCGGGCCACAATGGCTCTGGTGGAAAACAGCGATTCATGACAGTGCCTGGCTTTTTGATGCTAATGGAACCGCCATGGGGTATTACAATAGCGGCCAGGCAGTGATTTAAATGTACTCCTGCCATTATCCCGTGGTCCAGCACATTAAATCACCCCTCGCGGATCAGATGCCAGTGGGCATGGGGGCAGGGAAGGGAGGAAAACCATTCCGCAATCCACGACGGATTCCCCTGTGACGGGCGAAAGACGACTCGAAGGATGAGATACCGAGCAGATACCCCCTTCGGAAAGAGCTCGGGGCCACACCGCATTTCTGAAGCTGTACACCCTTCTCCAGGGTGACGGAAGAGCGCCGCAGCGTCACCCAAGGGGATCAAACTTTGAAAGGGGTCGTCTGAGTCGCCTCCCCGCTGGCAGGGCAACTCCCTCCAAACCTGCGGACCGACCGGTTGCAAAATGTATTTTAATTACGAATTTTAAAGACGAAAGAGTTACAAGGTATCACTGTTTAAGTGCCTCATCTGCAAATTAGATTGCTACACAATTAATCAGAAAGTTAATTAATGAGCAAGTAACTAATTAGGACATTTAAAACCAGTGTTTATAGTGTCTTAGTTAAAAAAACCCTATGTAGCTAATTGGCCTATACACTGATTTCATAACTCATAGCCAAGGTTATAATGCTACAGATGTATTATTATGTACAAACTGTAATTATGTCACTATTTTATTAAGCGCATCTTACCTGAATCAATTTTATTAGCATTTTTAACATTGAAAATTCCTTACTGCAAACAGATTGAAGGCAAGACACTAAGCGTACAGCCGCGGCTTGCCTTCCGACGGCACGAGGGACGAGGGTCAGGAGTTTTTAGGAGAACCGGGGAAGTGTTAAAAAGTGGGCCTGGCTGAAGGAAGACACGCGGGACGGGTTTTCCTCCTCGCGGTATCGGGAGCGGAGCCAGGAACCGGACAGTGATGCGGGACCAAGTGTCGGCAGGAGGCTCGGGTTGGGGCAGCTGCTCTTCCAGCAAACCCCAGGCCGGCTCCTCCACCCGTGACTGGGGAAGGTCACTCGCAGCCCGCCCCGAAGCTGGCAGCCACCAAGAAATGCGGGGTTCGGCGGGGTTCCTGTCCTCGCCTCACCCCGCGGTGGCGTGGAGCGGCCTGGCCGGGGGGACATGGAAGCACTTGCTCCCGGTGAGCTCCCCCCGCCGCAGCCACCGGACCCCGCTCGGCCGGGCAGGGACACCCCGGACACCCCAGGCACCCCGGACCCCGCGGCCCCGGCGGCACGGCCAGGCGCCGGGGCAGGGCCTCGGGCGCTGCCCGCAGCCTCTCTCCGGCGGCTGCGCGGGGCTATGGTAATGCGCAAAACTACTCTTTGTAATCTCCTTTTCAACAGTGAGGAGTACATATAGGTAATTTTAATGAAGAGGTTCCTGTACCACATTATTAGCAATAAATCTACACCATTCTTTGTTGGTTAAAATCATTATCATCATCATCGGTATCATTACTGAACTCATTATTCTTGTGTTACTATCAGAGTAGATTTATGATAACACCCACCATCACGCCTGAGTTAAAGAAGGTGTAAAGGTTTGATTAATAGCTGCTTTCACGTTTTAATACTCGACATTTTTTCACTTTTTTTCTTTTTTCTTTTTTTTTAAATTTATTTTTTAAAATAAGGGGCATGATAATTACCGGAAGTAATTACTGGTTTTGTTATAAAGTGTCTGATTAGGCACTCAGGTGCTTTTCCTCAAGTAAAATATAAATAAATAACACGTTGGACACAGTAAGTTCTTGTAATGACGCAGTAAGGCAGTCTTTGAGAACAATTAAGATTTTCTTCAATCACACTGACATTTTAGATTAATAAGTGTTAACAGAAAGAAATACACCCCCCTCAGAAAAACAAACAAACAAAAAGAAAAAAAAAGCTGGTCCTCACAGGTTTTCAGGGAATAAAATGACAGTAGGAGCTGGAGCATAGGACGAAGAGGATATCACCTTTCCATCCTCACTCAGCATATAATTTAAAAAATGCCCAGCAAACCAACCAAACAAAGCCAACCCCCCAAAAATCCCCCAAATTACCAAAATGAAATTAAAAACCTGAACGACAACCGCTCGGCGCCCTGGGCTTGGTGTGTGATTTTGCACCCGTGAATATGCTGGACGCCTGCATTCTATAAGGGCATTATTGCACTGCCTCCCGAGCGCCCGTTCACCATCCCAGGGGCGGGCGGCGGCGCTGAGGCAGGACCGGCCCCGGCCCCAGCCCCGGCCCCGGCGGGCGGGAGCACCGCGCTCGCTCTCCCTGAAAGGTTACACGGCGCTCTGCCTCGCTTTGTCTTCCCCGTGCCCTTTCCTGGCAAAAATGGAGACATCACATCCTTGCCCAGCCCCGGCTCAGTATTTATGAAGGTTTTCTGACAAATAGGCAGGCTGGCCACGCATGGGTGACTGCCTTCATTCCGCACTTGGCTTGTTTACATAGGACCAGCACCATTTCCACGGATTAAACAAATCACAGCGAGAAGGAGACATTTATAATCCGCCAACGAGGCCACAGGCAGTTAAAAAATGTGTGCGTGTGTGTGTATGCTGTGAGAAAGAAAAATAAATGTTCATGTCCAGGGAACTGACCTTCTTCTTGGAGGGTAACTCAAGGGGTATAGATATAAATATAGGTTGTATATAATGTCTTACGCACAAGCCCAAAGTATGTATTTAATAATTATCTGTTATACCTAGTTATTGTGTACAAATGCATAACATTAGTTTGCATTTTACGCGGTCCTTTCACCCGGAGCCCCCCTCCCCAAGCTCCCAGAAGCGGCTGCAGAGCTCCGGCTGCACACAAAGCGACGTGCCCGCACCGCCACGCACGGGCACTGCGCTGCGGGGCCGGCTCGGGCGGCGGAGAGGGCAGCCCTGCACCCACGCGTGCTCCTGTGCGCACACGGGGGAGGGAAGCGGGCGGGGCAGGTCGCCCGGACAGGCACAGCCCGCTCTCCACGCCGAGCTGCATGCGGGTGGGTGGCACAGCCTGGTGCCCGGGCACCGCAGCCTTGCGGG
This sequence comes from Sturnus vulgaris, assembly GCF_052056855.1. Lineage (NCBI taxonomy): Eukaryota > Metazoa > Chordata > Aves > Passeriformes > Sturnidae > Sturnus > Sturnus vulgaris. The sequence continues at coordinate 58,814,826 of NC_142283.1, forward strand.
GAAGGGCCCCGAGCTCGGCCCGGAGAGTGGCTCCTGTTGGCACAGCCGGGCCGCTACACGCTCACCCTTCTGCTCCTCTGTCACCCGGAAGCATTATCAAAAAAAAAAAAAAAAAAAAAAAAAAAAAAAAAAAAAAAGAGAGAGAGAGAGAAATGAAATGATGTAGGATCCAAAGGTATTTTTCAAAGTAAGAGCGTGCATTTTACGATCCCTCTCCCTCCATCTGCAGGAAGAATGATGGTGCGGGGGAAGAAGCTATAACTGGAAATGTTGCCCTTTATCTTCTGTCAGCTCTCAGGACACTTGGCTGCTGCTGCTTCTCCGGCTGCTGCTGGGGTTTTTATGACACATGTCACCCACCTCGGGCAGTCGGAGCAGAAGGAAATTCCCTACAAAATAGCAATGGTTTCGAAAAAAAGGATCGCAACAAAATATTGAATAAATTCCCTTTTAATTTATTTGATCATTCCACATTACGGGGCTATGAATTGCTCAAATTTGATAACAAGTACTCAATTCAACTCATTATGTAAGTTAAATTAGACTTCGATAAAATTTCAGTGGCGCGCAGTGGTTCCTAGAATGAAATGTAATTTGCGCAAGAATTTGTTGTATCTGTCACAAATATTTCCAATTAGCGACCGTAATTATTTGATAGTTTCTGCAATTATGGCTTAAACGGGTGAATTTGGGACTGTGGAGGACCCTAATTGGCCTAAATTTGATATTTTGCATATTTGCATAATGAGGAAATTGGTAGAAAATTGTGTTCATTCATTTGTGAAAAATCCTATGAATTTTATGAATTTGAAAGCTCTGTTTGTGCAGACTGTGACTTTGCTTGCTGATCCCTGAGGAGCTGACGCTGAATGCCTGAATGGGCAGCGCGCCAACTTCTCCACCCGGAGGAGAGGCGGGGGAGGGAAGGGAAGGAAGGGGAAAGGGGAGGGAGGGATGGAGGGAGGGAGAGATGCCGGCCGGTCGGCCGGCAGAGGCCGGGAGCCGCGGTCGCCAGGAGCCTCCGGGACCATGCCGTCACCCCGTCCCGGTCCCCGCTCACCCGGGGAAGGCGTAATCGCGTCGGGAAGCGGCGGGGGGGACGGTGGACGGGACGGAACGGACACGGGACTGGGATACTGATAAGTGTGCACTTGTTTAAATTAAATTGCCAAAGCTTCTCCTTTCAGTAAAAGTGTTTGATCTATTGCGCTGTCATTTTAAAGTGTTTAAGGAGAAGCAAAAGCATGGATTTTAAGATGCTGGCCCAGCACCCATTCATCATGCATCAGGGACTTTAAGCCTCGCGTTTTGCTGTAGTTAACATCTCAACTCCCTGACACGGGAATCGAGACAGGGGAGAGGCCGCGCAGCCGAAGCCGCAGCCGGAGCTAGGTCTGGCTGTGCTCGGGGCGACGGGACCCCGGGCAACTCAGCTTTCTCTCGGCGGTACGGGCCAGACGAAGGCCACGAAGGAGGAGTCAGTGGCTGAAGGGAGGAGAGAAACGACGCTGCTAGCAGTCAGAGGTGGCGGTAGGGCATCCTCACTTTATTGGCTTCCTGGACTACCGCCGTGGAGAGGCACTACACTGGGTGATAAAGTTGGGAGATGACCTTTTCACTGCCTTTTTTCCTCCTTTTCCTTCTGGCCCGATTTAAGAATGTCCCGAAGGTCACCCTATAGATGGCTTTCGTTCTTCTCCCTGGCTAGGAATCTCCTTTACCCCTGGTTTCCAGACCCTGGGCTTCACAGGATGAGGCAAGACACACAGGTTGAACTGGGGACGTAATATATTCCCCTGAAGAGTTTTACACACTCCAGACTGTAACTTCGGTTGGTTAGCACTCTCCCCATCAACATAGACTTGTATAAGGGAAGATGCAACTGGATCTAAATGCTTAAGTGCTTTGTTTCACAGCACATTTTCAGTAAAGGTCAAAATAAATTCATCTCCCTTCAATGCAACATTTGTGTTGGGATTCCAGAGCCATTAGCACAGGGCTTGGGGTGGAACTGCTATCAAATAATAAAATGCCCTTGTGGGTGAACAGCGAAACTAGTTTTCCACAGTCTGTTCTTTGATGGGCTGAGGACAATGCCAGGCACACCACACATCTCTATTTGGTATCTGTTTGAAGGCACTCTTTGGTCAAAGCACTGAAGTCTTCTACGCTTGCACATCATCGGTGCCAGAGGATGATGGGGTAACAGTCTTGATTTGGAATGAACAGGGAATCTAGTAATCATGGAGATGAGGGGGGCTAGAGGGTTGAAACTCTGAGTTTGAATGTTTTCTAAGTGATAGATTCATCCCCCTCAAGACCTGCTGGAGGTAACCTGTCCTATGGAGACAGGCTGTGCTGGGCCAACCTACCCCTGTCTGCTGAGGATATTTGGCATCCCAAGCCACATTGATGTAGAGTTCAACTTGTTTTGCCTGCCTCTAGATTTTATGAGAGCTTTCATCCTCTCATGTTGTTTCCCTGCCCATTTTCACTTCATATTCCTTCCATTCTCTTCCCCACCACCATTCCGTGTTTTATACTTCTTCATATATGTTCCCTTTTACTGTAAAAAAATCATGTACATACTCTGACTAGACCTGTGTTTCTGGAAGACCAAGTAAAAAATCCATTTGATTCCCAGAGTACGGAACAGACCCCAAAGATCTCCATGTAAACAGGAAACTAGACAGATTACCAATTTTACCAAAAGGCAAACTGGTGGACACTGAAATTGTGAGCCTATGCTGTGACTGGGCCCAACACTCAGTTCTGGAAAAATGAAGAAAAAAGATGAGATCTCAATAAAGATGTTGATTGCTGGACGCATTAAGGACACCTAACCTTTAAGCAAGTTTCTTTTCCTTATTGTGAGCTTGAATATTACTTTCCTTTGAAACAGTATTTGGAAGAATCTCGTTAAACATAATTGCAATCAGCTCTCTAAGAAATGCATTTCTTAAACTCTTAGATACCACAGATGCCCTGGACTTCAGGGTAAGCCTTGAGACAGTGCTGCACAGGTCACTCTGGGATGCTAAATATTAATTTGGGTCTTCTCAGCTTCTGTCTCAACACAGCTCTTCAAGCAATTGAAGTTTCTGGGTTTAACACATAGAAATGCTTGCAATGGTTCATAAAATCTCCCACAGCACATGGCCAGGTATGTCAATGCCCATTTTGCAGGACCCCAACTTTCCGAAAGCTGCTTCTTGAAAGAAGAGAAGAAAATGTATGTAAAAAGAAACTCAAAAAGCACCCTATTTCAATTACAGCTGGGGAAGAGAGTCTAAAATCATAAAAAGTGCTTCCTCTTCCATGACATTTTTATTCCTAAGCTTTTAAAATATCATCATGTGCTTGGCCATATCATTCGTTATTTATGTAACCTCTGTTCTAGAGAACCATTTAACAAGTAAGCACATGCAGATTATTAAGCAGGTAAAGTTCATAGGAGTGATATAAAAGTTGAAGAGGAAGTCTTGTGCTGCTGAAATTCTCCATCTAAAAGTATAGTCTTCTTCCTCCCAAACAGTATGGAAAGACAAAGTTTGTGTGTACATGTATGCAGCTATTTGTCCCCCAAACCTTAGAGTTGTTTCCGGATCTGTTTTTGCTCTGACACTATCCCCCAGGGCTAACCTGGGCTCACAGGGGTGTTGTGCATGGAAGCAGGGACAGGGTGCAATGGGGTACAATACATACATGCTGGTATAGTGGAGTTTCCCCTGAAGACATATGTAGCTCTGTTAAAACTAATAAAAATGGGTACTGACGCTGAATTGGTTTTTGCCTTTCCCTTTTATATATTTTCTATATTCTTTGCACATACATTTTTAACTCTGTAAATTATCATAGTATGCATAGCTAACATTTTACCTACTCTATTAGACAGTAAGAAAAAATAAATTCCCCAGTGGCTCAAGCCCCAAGCTGGGGGTCCGAGGTTAGATTCTTGGGGAAACCAAGGTTGAAACCAGCTCTCTGAGACACATTTTCATAAACAAAGTTTAGTTCCTATCTAAAGGGGGGAATTACAAGAGGGTTGAACCGGGGAAGAATTACTTCACCACATACGTCTGTAACCGGGGACTTTTGTCAGATATGCTAATTTGCTTAACACAAAAAATTTGTATACACATTATGCTAGGTGTGAATCTTTGGTGTTTTCCACCTGGTGAATTGTGCACCTAAGGATCCTTATAAAGGTAGTCCTTTTTTATCTCCTAACTGTGCCTGATACCAGCTAAAAGGTATCAGTACAATAAGAAAATGAACACCCACACTATGTTTCCTTTAATCAGAAAGCTACAAAGATGCTTCCCGTGTCCATCTAATTAAAACTCTCTGAAATTGTGTATGATGCTCAAAGTTGAAGATTTTAGATATCAATGACCACATCCTCAGCTTTTCTCTATACACTCTTTCAAAATGTTTACAAAATCTCATTGTTACCAGTGAACTTGAGGTTGCCTCTAGTAATGTGATTGTTTTGACCTGCTCAAGTCATAGTGTGACTGACAAAAGACAGCACCATTCAACACCATGACTTCTCAAAGCAGTTCTCCCCATCACTGCAGAAAACAAGCTTTATCAAACCATTTCCATTGTGAATGGTGGAAGTGAGTTGACCTCAAGTCTTCCTGGGCATCTCTGAAAGAGTTACTGTGCAGCAGTACCTGCAGAAGAATAAACTTCCCCTGAAACAAAATATTTTAGAGCAGCCATTGCCGCACATAAATATTTATTTTCAGCAAGCATATATGGCATGTGATTAAATCAGAAAATAGGGTAGAATGCTGCATCTGAATAAATCAACAAATTGGATAGAAAAATATAGTGGTAAGTGAAGGTTTTGGCAACCAAGAGGATGCTAGAGGTTGAATAAGGAGGGTACCAAACTAAAAAAAAAAACCAGATAAACTGATGGAGTGAAGGATGAAGCAAACTAGTGGATATAGCAGTTATTTTGCATCATCCTGTAAAATTTATCCAAATTCCATTTGATGGACCTGTATGTTGTAGTACTTCTTTTCTGCTCCAAGCAGCTCAATGCAGCCACACAAAGGGGTGAATTGCACTATAATATATGACATAAAATATTTAGGTTGGACATGCCATATCTTCAAATCAGAAAAAATACACAGCAATGTTTTCTCTTGAATTTTCTCCTTAGTGTCCATGTAGCACATTTGTAATAATTTCTTCCACCACACACAGAGGCATACTTCATACCAACTGTGAAAAATTGTGTTAAACTTGAGCTATAGATAAGATTATCTATTTGTAGGGAATGTGACTGATGCTTTAACTGTCAAAAAACCATGTTTTTGAAAATCCTGGTAATTCAGAATCTGTTTGAAATTGAGACAAAAATAAAAGGCAAAATATATTAAAATTTAAAAGTACATTTACAACATTCACTTACTCACCTTTCCCTTCCCTGTGCTGGAAGAAAAGAAGAAAAATATTTGGTATGCCTTCAAAAAACCCACTTGACATCAGAATATCTTTATACAGGATCACAGTAGAGTAAAACGTAGTTACCATTGAAAATTACAGTTCTTGTCTGGTGAGGCATCTCCTTCTCAAGTTTTGCCAAATAACCATTGTATTTACAATCTGAAGACTATATTCTTTTGGATATTTAATATTACGGAACAATTTTACTTCTTACCAATAATCCTAACGACAAACATCTCTCATTTAAATTCAATAGATTCTGTAATTGAAATAAGTTTCAGTAAGAATATCTTGCAAATGCATGGTGGCCTCAGTCAGATTCCAAAATCTCTGGGTCTTCTTGCCACCTGCCTGCAGCTTGTTTGAAAGGGTCTTGCTTATGCTTGCCAATTAACATATATATGTTTAAGCCTTGGCCCCCATGAGGTGTTGCCTGGGACATCTTCACTGGATGAGAGCTTAAAGAGGGTGACCTGGACGACTCCACAGCCCACACTGACCTAGAAGTGCCAAGAGCCTGCAAAAGTGGTGAAGGAATAGATGGGCCTTCACCAAGACAGAGGAGAGTAGCTGTAGGCTTGTAACAGGGATCTGTGTCTGTAGAAATCTCCTGTACCAGATGACAGGAACAAGTTCAGGAAGATGTGAGACACTAAGATCATTTGGAACTGGTCACAGAAGGAAGAACTGTCTCCTTAAAATCACAAGTCCTCTATGAATTCATCCATCCAGGACCAATGTTTGCCAGTATCTTGCTTGTCCCAAAGAAATCCATTCTATTGACCATACCCCAGGAGTAAGTACCATGTACACAGGTATCCCATAGCTTTGGTCTCTAACTTTCCTCCATATTACCATGGGTAGCAGTGTATGGGAAAGTTGCAGTTCCAGAGATTTCCCATCTTACTCTTCTTAACTTCAAAAAAGTGCTCTGGTGGATGCATGAGAATGTAAGAGGTGACTGTTCAGCTTTTTATTTTAGGGGAAAAGAGAAAAAGGGTAGGTTGCTGAAGAGGTGAAGCCCCAACATTCCAGTGGTGTTGGAGAGCACATCTCTCCACTTCCTGGCAGGGCAGACTGCTTCCAAAGGATGGTTGGACATGGTAAGCAATACCTGGGCTATCTGTTCAGAGCCAGACAGATTACCATGGGTTTAGAGTGCACCTTTCTTGATTTCTGCTGACATGTCTGAGCAATAAGTTGTGCATTTAATATAGAAAATAAAAGGTATTGCAGAAATAAAAAAATGTTTTAATCACTGAAGTTTTTGGCTGAAAATATTTGGATATATGATCAGTTGGCCTAAATGAACTCTCTTACTTGCCTTCTTCTCCAGATGCCTAAGTGGTGGCAGCTCCATCCACCATTTGCACTCTATATGGCTCCTTCCCTGAAAGGAAATTAACGGAAAGTGCTTGAGGCTGAGCATTTCTGAAAAATCAGGCTCAGCTGGGGACACTGCAGCCAAACTTTATCGGACTACTATTTTAAACACGTTAGTGCTGGATTTTACTCAGATTTATTAATGTGATGACAAAAATATCTGTGTTATGAAACTAAAAGAAATAAGGAAAAAAGCCCCACCATTCAATTGGCTTGATTCATTTTCCTATAGCATCTCTTGCAGTCCATCTGCTGAAAGGTGAAGCCAAAATGTTTTAGAATTATGTTTTCATGGGGAATTCTCTGTTAATTAGTTATCTCTCTCTGCCATGTGTAGCAATGGATGAAATCAGCTACTGTAATTTCATGAAAGGCAATGTTGGACTGTTTGTTTGTATCAGCATGAACACTTTCTTACACACAGCGTTTTAGTGGAACAGGAGTGGTCCAAATAACATTTTATTTCAATATAATGAGGACGCACAGCTACTGTAGCATCGCATTTTCTTATTTCCTTGTGTCGTAGACTAAATACAGCAGAAAAATCTCATGGACTCAGATTCATTTCTGCATACATTTTTTAAAATGCATTTTTGCATACATTTTTAATGCATTTTTTGCAGAGAGCTTAGCTTACTGAAGTTACTGCTAGGATCTTTTTATTTTTCAAGAATAAAATAGTCTTCTCTGCAGTCATATTTAATAGGCCGAAGTTCCACATCTTCTAGTGTTATGAACTGCTGCTTGCAGTTCTTTTAATGAGCACACAGCACTACCATACTGTGAAAAAGAGTGTTTTGTAATTGCAAATGAATTATTTCAGCCTTTTTACCTTTTAATACCACAGAATACCCTGGGTAACTAAAGACTGCCCTGTTTCCAAGGAGTTTTATTGCCGAAGAAAAACATGGAATACCATTTTATGCACTTTTCATGTTTGTTTTTTTTCTTGCGAATAATACCCTGTTCTTTGGTGGCAGGGCTTTCCAGGCACTGAGCCCAGTGTAAGTCTTTAAGTGGATGCTTAATTGGCTTCCTCTTTTATCGCAGAGAACATCCAAAAGGAAAGCAAGGGTGAGCTAAGGGTCAGAGGTCCATGTCTGCTGACGGCCAGTGACCTGCACAAACCACAGGGTAAATATCCACTGCTCTCTCCTAGAGTAAGATCTCCTTCTCCCATGCTTTACTTCTGTCACGGGAATGAGGAAAATGCGCCATGGGTTGAGATTAAGCTGTCACTGAAACTCTTATGCTCAGCATAGGAGAATCATGAGGATGAATCCAAACGACTTAACAAGTTAAAGAGATTTACAAAAGTAGCATTCTTGTATCTGTATTCAGCTTCTCTCTTACAGACGGGGGAAATGAAGGTCTCATCAAACAACATGCTTTTTCAAAACTGTAAATAAACAGTGCATGAGAAATTCTTACTTCTGGTACTGCCTCCTGGGGAAATATATGGTCCTACGTCTAAGACCCGTAACTTGGCCAATATACACTCCTAGGTCTACAGGTGAATACGTATGATGAGAGATTCATTATATCAGAACAGAAATCAACAGTATGTTACTGAAAACAAGGAATGATGGTGCACAGCATGATTTGTGCAACTAGTGATTACTTGCTTTGAAAGAAAAAGGTATTAGACCTTCAGCATAAAAAGGATCTAAATATACTATTATCAGTGCTTTCAAGAGGTCATTTGTACATTTTTACACATGTGGACTTGAGATGTTAGATTAATAAAAAAATAAGTTTAAACCACTTGGATAACTTTTCAAGTAGCGTTTAGAGTTGTTTTGAAATGTGAAGAAAACAAAAATAAAATTAAGAATACTATATCTCCTCCCCAAGAAGATAGAGAAAATGCTGACCCTGGCATCTGACTATGGTGGCATTTGCAATTTTCATTTAACATGTCCAAAGACAGCAACAAGGCCTACGTGATGAAGAAAGTTTCTCAGTGTTTCTCAGAGGAAAATGATAAAACCCAGTGGAACATAACACCCTGACTCAGCAATGGAGAAATCAAAGGAACATAAAGAAAACACTGGACAGCAGAACAGGAGCTCTAAAAATAGGTGCTTTTAATATTTTAGGATCTTTTTCCTTTCTGTATTTTTTTATAACACACCTAATGTCATTGTCTGGTGTAAACCGTCTTTTACACACCCAAACTCGCTGCGTCTGTAGCTGTAAATTACAGAATTTTAAAAAAAGGCACAATACATGTGAATTTAAAATCTAATTAGCTGATATATGTACGTGTGCAGAATCAGTGAGGCAGACTTCATGCAAAAGTCATGTTAATTATGGGCTTCTGTGACACTATGTGTCAAACAGTATCCAAGATACAGGAGATTTGCAAAGAAAATGATAGTAATTGTATGGTGTTTGTCCTCTCAGATTTGCCTTTTTCCTTTCTATTCCTCCATTTCTGCCTCATTTCACCTTAGAATTACCAGAAGACTCACAAGTGTTTTTTTCTCTTGTTGCTGGAGTTGTGGAGGCTTTTTTTTTGAGTCTGTCTAGCAAGATATAATATTGTTGTCCCTGAATGTTAACCGGATGGGTAGCATTAAATAAACTTTGCCTTGCTGTAATATATAAATGCAGTAAAATGTGAGCAAGTGCAAACAATAAACAGTTAAAAAAAAAAGAAAAGAAAAAAAGTACAACCCTTGATGTTTTTAAGTGGCTAGACTTTAACTATTTTCAATTTATTTTCTTTAATTTGTTCTTATTGTATTTTGTATAAGGTAAGAGCTGGATGCAATATGCAATAAAAAGAGAAGATGTTCCAAGACTTCTTTAAATGTCAAGAAGAAACAAACTAAGGGCAAAAGCCAGATGTCTCATCCATTGGTGATGTCCCCTGTGCACTGTCCCTCTATAGTGACATAGGACTATGCCATGCTTTTGGAGACTGACATCCTCCTCTTGAAAAGCAAAACTACATGAATCAGCTGAATTTAAGTTCTTGTACCAGTCACAGACTCTTCAGAGTTTTCTTTGAGTTTTTCACTAAAAAGCTATCTGAGATCATATTGGCAGAATTTTTAAAGAGTTATCTAGCTGAATGTCAGCAGTCTGTAAATATTCACTATGCTCAGTGTGTTGCATACCTATGATGGGTCTAACCATTTGCAGTGGGCTGATTTTGCTCTCTGATTAGGAGAACATGTAGGTGCTTCTGATGTGATTACTTCCATGTGCAAATTTAAAAATTTGTCTCCCTGCCATTTACCAGGCAACTGCAAATTTCTTTTCATGAAAAATCATGTCAGTAAAATTGAATTACGTAAGTGATTTAGAAATGCCAAACACATAATTTAAAGATACAAAAGAGCATTCAAAGGCTCCCCTACCCATCCATCAGTCTATCAATGATAACGAGAGGAGGCAGCTGAATTTTGTTCCAGTGTTAGCAAAAGATATAATCTAAACTCTTAGGGTAAATCCTTTAGCAAGCATTTTTATTTGGCGCTTTTTTCGGTACGTTTTGAACTGTAGGGTTTATTTTGAAATCATATGCCAATTTCCTTGAAAGATGCTATGAGTATTTAAGTAAGAGAACAGAGGAATTTGGTCCTGCACAGACATGCGACAGATGTGTATATTAATAATGAGGTACTATTTAAAATTCAGGGATTCCATACTTTGGGTTTTCACACATTAGTGAAATTCACCCAGGACTTCCCTTGGACTGTTGCATTTCTTCAAAAGTATACACAAGAACAGGAACACTATAAATACAAGGTTTAATACAGTATAAATCAGGATTTGATCCCACTTCCTCTGGGGTGGCTGTGAGCTTTGGTGATGATTGCAGTGAAGGTACGTTCATACACTGTATTAACAATGACACCATGGTCTTGACTTCCATGATGTATAGGCTGAGTGATGTACAGCAAAAAAAAGCACCAAACTAGTCCAGTTTCATCTTTCCTTCTGCTGCTACTTTGTTCCTCATTTCTCTCTCTCTTTCTAAAAAAAATTTTAAAAATCCAAATAAAAATACATATCACCAGTAGGGGGAATAGATGTATTAAAAAACAAACTCAAAACATTTTTATTACTGATTTGGATGACAGTTCACTTAAAAAGTTACTGTTTTATTGCTTTATCATGTCTTCAGCAAGAAAAGTCTGTCAGGGCAAAGTATGATTCTTAGAAGTGTAGCTGAGATTGTGGTTTATACTTTATTCAAATATACGGGAATGCCATTTCATTTTCTGGAAAAGAGTTGTCCTCATACACGGATCAGGCTGGAAAGGGGATATTCTGCTCACCACTGCTCCCCCAGCACTGCTTCCACTGCACACGTGTATTCATCTCCCACAACTGATAACAAAGGAAGTTATGGAAGAAAGGGGAAGCAAGCCAGAAGGAGAAGGAAAGTTGCTCCCACTTTGTCCAAACTGATACTATTCACAGCATCCCACAGTGTGGTGTCCCTGCATCTTCTCCAGACCTTAAGGACCATCATCAACTGTACTTCACCTTATGGCACTAATTGGGCAA
>NC_142283.1:58831195-58958695 GCF_052056855.1 Sturnus vulgaris
TGGGGAGCAGGAGGTGGAGAAGGGAGAAGACGAAGAGGAGGAGGAGGAAGATAAAGAGGAAGAAAAAGAAGACGGGGAAGGAGTGATTTTACGGGGACAGAGGAAGGTGTGGAAGTGAAGGGGGTGGCAGCAAGTTGCCTGACTCCGTCCTTGCCCTTCCGTGCTCCTACTGATTTTCCTCCCCTGAGGCTCCTCTGCTCTCCAGTGCCTTGTGTCAGCAGACAACGAAGCCTTTGCAACTCAGATTGCTCCCACCGTGCAAAGGGCTGTTGGGGCAATTTTCCCGCCTTTCCAGCCTTGGATGAGGCTCCTGTTTCCGGGCCCAGTTGATGCATTATGCATCAGGGCTGCCGGCAACTGACAGCCCCTCAGCCAGCGTCTACTTGAAAAGCAATGGTGCTAATCAAAGTCGACACATTTGAATGTCCAGACACACACACAGAGAAATTTACTAATCAAAAAGTGTATTTCCTAGGGCTGTCTCCAGAGAAATCCGCAGGAAGAAATTGGAATAATTTATTAGCTTACAAGTTTTCGTTGACAGTTAGCCCAAGGCTATTTATCTCTGTAATAGAGAACGTCTCCAATGTGGCAAAATTGACCAAATCAAACAGCTTTGATCAGAAAATGAATCTGGCAAGGCTGTCTGTCTGTGGGTCCCAGGGGAAAGGTGGGAAACAAACAAAAAGATTTAACAAGTGGTCAATAGGAGAAAGAGAGAGAGAGAATTTGCAGCCTGGAAAGTCAGAAGCCTGCAAAAATCTTCACACACAAACATTGAAATGAATTACAGGAGAAATAAATTATGTCTCACATCTTAACATTTAACACTGTACTTGTGCATAATTGGAGCTATGCAGCCCAATGTGATTCTTGCATTATGATGATGAAAAATAACTGCAGGAAGGGGAAAATGTTTTAACTTCTCCTTAAAGGAAAACAAAATACAGAGAATTCCACATCTTCGCAAGAACACTGGTACCTTCACTGCAGTTTGCACTCACTGTCCATCAGTAATACCTGCTTTGCCACAAAGACTCAGAGTTCCACACACCTAGTATGTTGAAAGCCATCACAAAACCAACACCAAATTCTGTTCAAGCAATCAGAATGTGTTTCAGCTGTTTCACTGCACAATTCAGGCGTTGACTTAACCATCTTCCTGTTGATGACTAAGGCTTTTAAAATAAAAAATAATAAAATGTAGGAACTATTGGGGATAAAATTAAAACAAGTATAGAACTTTGACTTATGTAATAAACTAGACATGCCTTCTCTTGTAAATAAAATCTTTACCTGTCAGAGATCATCCCACAGAAAAGAATACAGAGGAAAAGGCTCAGGATAGCAATCAGAAGCCTTTACATTGCCACAGTTATATTTTTATATTACTTAGTACTCTCTGTTTCTAATAATCCATGTGAAATATCAGATAATAATACCTATGAGTGCAAAAATTCATTATTTTTTGGAATTAAAATGCTTTGTGCTAATTAGATACAGATGCCTCAGATGGCCATTTCATTATTTTACTACATTCTCAATGCCTCGCAGAGAACAGACTAAAAGACTGTATGCTGGTTCGCTTTTTCTAGGAATTGCAGCATCGCTTCTCTGGTAGGAAATAGATTTATTTATTCAGATTCTTGTGCTGCTGGCTTTAAGCAGGAAAAGGCAGAAGTAATGTCTCTCTCTCCTAATAAATGTTTCAGATTATATGAAAGAAGCAAAAGTGCAAGCCATCCTAAGTTAATAACAAAGAATCAGCAATTTTATTTTGCTTATATTGGCGAATTGAATAAGTAACCTGCAAAGAGAAGCACTCAAACAAGTTGAGATTGAAAGCACTCCAGAAAGCAACCAGGCAGCCTAGTCAGATACCCAACAGGAAACTAAAGGCGACAGGTTACCTTCTCACATCTTTTCAGGCCATTTTATGGGATCGTAAGTCCTCACACCTGATCTATATTCTTATACACACTTAGAGAGATCAGTAGGGAATAGTCTGGGAATTTATTTATTTATCACTGTTTGAGCTGATAAATTTATCAATCTGAGGAGAAGAGATAGCTGGCCTCTTGAATGTTGTTCATCAAATTCAATTTTGAATGGTTCTGTATTTTTACATGAAATCTTCAATATAAGCTGGTTTTGTACTAGGAAAAATGGAAACTCTAGTAACTGATAATCTGAAGATGATTGGCACCGTATAAGGTATGTTTTGGTATCACTAGGCTGGACCATGAAGACCTTCATTATTTCTTGGACGTTTGTGAAGCAAGGAGGACTTTTGCCTTATTAAGAAATTGGCAGTATTTCATATTTGCATTGTAGTATGTTCCTATAGCAGACTAAAACAACATAAAAATGGATTATAGTTTCTACGTAATGGATAAAAGTTTAATATTTTCATGGCCTGGCAATGTAAGAAGCAGAACGGTCTGAGTAATAAAGACAAAAAAAGCCGTGTTTCCAATCCCTCCTATTCCACTGACTTACTGTTTAACAGTTTGCTGTTCTGTAGGACCCAAGAAACATGAATATTTCAGCTGCTGAATTGTCACCATTACACCTGCAATCAATATGCTCTTTAGACACTTAGCTTCTCCTGTGAGATTTGGTTTTTTGTCTCAAGGTGTGGTCCCTAAATCTGCAAATATTTTAGAAAGGTTTTCCCTTCCCAAGTTTAATGAGTATTTTCCTTTCAGTAAAACAGAACCATATACTTTACTTTTTCTTTAGAAGGCTATGAGTGCTATACATAAGAAATATAATGATGCCTTAAATTTTATCTTTTATATTTTTCAGATTCTGTGCTGCCTTAGTGTGTGACCCTGAACTTCAGGCCCAAAAAGTAAAAACAACTATGAATTGAGAAGAGCAATCTGGGAGGATGGGACTTCATAACCTGAAGCTGTAATTGGACAATTGACCCCAATATATAAATGGACTAAAACTTTAAAAAGTGTGAAAATTCATGACCTGGAGTCCATCTTGGGTGTAGCCACAACCGGACTCTTGTACTGCCCAAGCTGTGTCCTTTGAAGGCCCTTTAGTAAATTCCTTCTTTATTCCTTTAACACTGTCTAGCCTGTGTTCCAGGTAGCCTCTTCAGGCATCAGTAATATGGACCTCTACTCAGTCCCACCTAGAAAATAAGAGTTTAACTGAAAATAAGAGTTTAAACTGGCTTTTACTGAGTTTAAATCAAGACCTGTAAGTGTTAAGCTTTATTTTAGAAGTTGCATTCAAGATGGTGTAGGTATTCTCCATATATAAGTGACAGGATGGATCCTGATAAAAACAGGGATGAGGCTTATTTGATGACCTGATGAACTTACCTGATGAACAGATATCTGCCACAGCTCTGGAGTTAGGTTCGAGTCATTGTAAAGCAACAGTTTAAAAGAGGTCGGATGAATTGTAAAACAACCTGTGTTAACCAGCAGAGGAAGGGGTAATCAAGAAGTAGATCTAGAAAGTTAAGCAAGTCCAACTGAGTGGAAATTATTTACTATGAGATCAATACAGAATCTGCTGATGACAACTGTATTTGCTTCCATGCTTCTAGCAGGTAGTTAATCTAAGACTGGTTAGAATGGCATCACATCTTTAATGGTCCAGTAGACAGAGTCCTGAGAGGTCTTGGTTTTCTACTACAATGTATTCAAAACTCTTTGAGGCAGCCCTGAAAATCACCCTAGAGACAGTCTTGGGCTGATCTGTTGCCCAGAAAAGGAGGCCGAAGGGTTATTGCTATGTAGAGCTTCCTGATCTGTGGAAGTGGGGAGGAAGGTGCACATCTCTTCCTGGGTTCCAGTGACAGGATGAGTGGAAATGTTCAAAACTGCACAAGAGGAGGTTCAGACTGAATACTAGGAAGCATTTCTTTACCAATAGATGATCAAACACTGGAATGGAATACTTAGAGAGGCGATGATACCCCAAGCCTTCTGCTGTTCAAGAGGCATCTAGACAATGCCATTAGTAACATGATTTAACTTCCTGTCAGCCCTGAAGTGGCCAGGCAACTAGACTAGGTGATTGATGCAGGTCCCTTCAAATGGAAAAATTCTATTCTATTCTATTCTATTCTATTCTATTCTATTCTATTCTATTCTATTCTATTCTATTCTATTCTATTCTATTCTATTCTATTCTATTCTATTCTACATATACTGATACCTAAAACCATAAAGCAGCAAGACTCTTGTAAGACTTTCAGTTTAATTTCTGAGTGCAATTCAAAAAACTAAAGATAATCTTTGGGACCCTGGATGATACGATGGTCTACCTGAAGAATGATGTGACCCTCAAACCTTCAGATAACAGGTCTTCACTTCTTTGCTCTTCTTTTTTTTCTGCATGAAATATCTGAACATGGATATTATGATGAATATCATCACTCACCTCCCACAAATTCCTTTAAATGAAATTGCTGAAATGCATTGCATTGAGGAAGAGAGAAACTGAAGAAAAAAAGATGCAAAATGAATACCCAAACCAATCAACCAAAACAAACCAACTAACCAACCAACCAACCAAGAAAGCATTTCTGTCTAGAAACTGCTAAGAAACTTTTAACAATGTGGCACATGGGAAATGTGAATTTAAAAAAAGTTGACAGCTTTCTTTTTCTCCCTTTCACACCACTTTTTTTCCAGAGGCAACCTCTTTTATATAGTCATGTATACAATGATACTAATAACTGGCACAGTACAAAAGCCTGCAAGAAGTACAATATTTGTCCTCTGCCATGCTGGCAGCTCTCTCCAAGCCAAAACTTACCTGACACATTCATCTGTGCTTCTCTGATGGAAGTGACATGGCCAGGACAGTACTGTAAACGTCAACATTTTTAACCTACAGAAAGCCATTGACTATGTTTCCTTTCTTGTCAGAACAGAAATGAACATTGTCAGATGTTGCCTCTTTGCCTTCTATTTATCCTGATATGAACTGTACTACTGCTTTTTCTATTCTCTCCTGGGCTGAAAGGATGGGAAAATTGTCTACAGATGGAAGTGTCTTCTTCCTCTGCATAAAAAGTTGTTTTTTCTTTTTAACCTGCCTGTTTGGAGCATGCTGCTTCCTTTATTTTGCAAAGTAATGTTTTCTTGGCAATGTAGTACTTAGATTTCTTTTATTAGTATTATGCTTCCTACTCCCTACCCCAAAGCCAGAGGTGAGGTAGACTGATCCTCATCAGGATGTCCTTGGTGCTGTGTCTTAGGCTCAGTGCACATCAGAAAGAGACCATGAAAACTTGAGCTGGGCAAGGATGGATAATATTGAAAAGGCTGGGTGCTCTGGGATTATTAGGGCCGTGCACAGCTTTAATCTCATTTTTGTTTTAATTTACTTTATTATGTTATTTTATTAAAGCTATTTCTTGACAGGACTTAGTTTTTACTGGTTTTGAACAACTATTAGTTTCTCCCATTGTGATTTTACAGAGCCTTATTATCTAGATGAATTGATAAGTTATGGCAAACGCCCTAATTTATGTTTTGATTGGATCCACCTGGCTTTTGAAAGGCTTTTAATAGAAAATATTAATAATTAATTAATAATTTAATTTTTATTAATAATATGAATAAAATATTGTTCTAAAACAATAATGCAGTTCTGAAGAAAAGCAAACTTAAAAATCTAACTCATTGTAATTTTGTGATTTCTAACAAGGGATATTCAGTCAAGTCTGCTTGATCAAATATTCTACGTCTCCCAAGTTGTGAGGTTAGGAGTATTCCACACATCTAAATTAAACTACCAGTGACCTCAAAGAACCAAATTATGCTATAACTGAGTCACCAACCAGATCTTGGTAGTGCAGAGAAAGTCATAATACTTCTCAGATGACTTATAAGGGAAGACCTCTGTTCTGCAACTCTCACATACCACACACCCTTTGCTTTTATCAGCCCTTGTTCTCTATCAGGTCATGTTGTAAGGCCATATTATCTTTATGTGTTCAGCATATTCACAGAGAAAACATCCCTGTAACATGCTTTGATGTGTTTTTTAATGTAAATCATCCTGCGATACCGTGGTAGCCCGCGATTTTGGAGGGATAAGTCCTGATGAGGCTTGTAACTCAGTACAGACTTATGGCAGACTTTATGGACCTGCAGGACTCCGGAAATGTCTTCTTTCTTGCCGAGGTCTGAGCTGCTTTCCCCGTGGAATACTTCTTTTTGACTTTAATTTTGCATAGTGTCTAGACCACCCTGACATGGCCTAAGCAGGGATTCCAGATGTTTTTGGTAACACTAAGCTGTAGTGTGTGAATTCCTGTGTACGTATAGATCTCTCAGCTGAAGGCCCTTAAGATCAAAATTTCCTTCCCTTCACACTTCAATAGAGCATTGGTCTAATTGGCTTTTGGGTGAGATACAAAACACAGATCCTGTACAGGCTCTTATCCTTCACAGAAGGGCACAGTAGAGAACAAACTAGGGCAAACCCATTTTGAAAGAAATGTCCAGTCCCAAGCAGACTCTTCACAGGGACACTGGGCAGCAAGGCAACCACAAGCCTGCAGTGCTGGGCAGACTTTGAACACACAGATATCTAAATATTTGCCTGGCCTTACTGGGAGAGCTTTTCACTCACTGGTCTTACAGGAAGGCCGAGCAAGCACAGCAGAACTCACTGCCTACTCCTCCAATGGCATTTTACAGGAAGATGTCAAAGGCAGTTGCCTCTGTCATCTTTGACCCACCATGGATTGCCATCACTTCTGAGACATGGAGTGTAGAGACTTTTTGTAGGAATACAAATGGGTACAACAGACAGAGATGCAAGACTAGATGAGAGAGTATTTCTCTCTACATGTTTGCTTCCATGGCATGCATTTCAGTAGAAGGAAAATTAATTTATTTGGCTCAAATTTTGAATTTTGTGTTTTCATTTATTTGTTTACATTTGTTTCCATCTTTCATACTATTAATGTATTTTCACTTCATTAGCAAATGCTCAGCCCTTCATAGGTATTAATGTTATTATGAAGTTTTTTTCTTGGTAGTTTTAGTCAGCTTCCTAAGCCACTGATCCAGGAGACATGCCAGGTTTACAGACAGGGTTTATATTTTCTACATATAGACCAAAACAGAAATGTTAGAGAGAAAGCCTTCTTTATAATAAGGAAAGAAGGATTCTGCCTCATCCTATTTAAAAATGAAGTTTAATATGTATTGTTTTTACATGAGCAAGATTTCTTCCCTGAGGTTTTTCATGTACTTCTGGCAGCAGATGTTTTCCTAGCAGCTTCTTTCTCAGACCTTTGGCCATTATCCTCCAATGTCACCCAGTTAACTATCACCATAGGCAGGAAATCACTCATGAATCATGGCTTCTGTGCATCTCTAGGACCTCAGATCTCCTCTGACCTTAAGCACTCTCTTCAATGCCATTAAATAAATTAAATGTTTAAATTACCTATATTAGCTTTAATTGTATAATTATAGAGTCAACGAGAAATAAATCTGTAAAGGGGAAGGTCTAATCTAACAAAAGACTTGCCCTCACTTGGAAGTGGATGAACATGCCGGTGGAAATGATAGAGGCCTTTGTAGGAAATCAGCTTATGTCAAGGTTTCATCTACTATAATCATATGATATAAACAATACCAGGTTTTTTAGTTGAGGGCAAATGTCCTCATGTTATTTCAATATTTTATCATTTTATCATTATGTCATATCCGGAGAAAACAGCAGCTTTTGTACATTGGGATGAAGAGACACTCTGAGACACTCACAGATTCCAGGCAGAGGTCAAGGGACGAGAACAACAAGTAAAAATTCTAGTACTAGTAAAAATATCTTAAAATAGATCTGGATCGTTTCAACATGAAGAATAGAATTAGAAGTTTAATTTAATGTAATTAAATCTAGTGAGGTTTGATGAACTCAGATTTAAGTTAAACTATGCTCTTTCGTAATGTCAACAGCAGTCTCCCTTATCTCCATTTACCCATTAACTGTCCCTGTGAATAAAGGTGGAGGAAGATGATATCCAGATTCATATTGCCTAGGATTAAGTTATAGGCGATTAAATATAGGCTCAAGACTAGATCTTATTATTTCCATTTGTATAGGGCTCTAGGTGCAGGCATGTCCCAGGGAGTGATGGGGAAATTGTGCATCAGCAAAGGCAGCTTGCAGGAGATACCAGGAGCTCAGTCCTTTGCCTTTTTAATTTCCCTTCTGCAGTTCAAGACCACCTTGCAGGATGGATAGGAGCTGTTGGAGCTCTATTCAGGCAGCAGAGCAGAGGACCAAGTGGATGAGAATGATGTGTCTTGTGAGAGCTGGCAGCAATACCTCGGTATTTTCCAAATAGTATTTGTCTTCAGTTTTCTTCTATTACACTGGGGACTGACTGCAGCTGGCCTCCATGTCTGAGTGGTTAATAAAGTTGATTTACACTGTTTATTTCTGTCAGGAGTCCATCAAGCATACTTTATTTTGCCTCTGGTAAGTCCCCAATTTGTTACTCTATAGTCTGCTTCCCCAGACACATCGATTCCATAAAAAGAAAAACATCATTACAACATATTGCCAAACAAGTCATTCACAAAGGAAAGAAGTGCATTTATTCTTAGCACCTACTAACAGTTAACTCTGTTTATGCTGGCATTATCTTTTCATTGGTAAAATATATGTGAAAAAAGTGTGTAATGTGCAACTCATCCTGATTACAGTGATTTTGACTTAAAAGTTGGTGTGTAGGGTGCTCTAGCTTGGTTTTCCAATTGTTTTAAATAAAAATTATGTTAGAGAGGTAAAAAGGTTTCCCTTCCCTTCTTTATGAAGTCTTTTCACCTTTAGGTAAAATTTCTCATGGAAGGGTTTATTTTCTCCTATTTGCTCTGTTGCAGATTTTTGCTGATGGTTCTTCCTAATGCTGTGCTCCCATCCTCCAGGAAGAATGGGACAAATACCTCCCACGGAGAAAGAGGGGAGAAGAGTTACCTCTGGCACCTGCAAAGCTGGGAATTATAATAGCCAAGATGTCCTGTAGCAACAGGGGAGAAGAAACTCTGTTGTCTCCCTACACCCAGCAGCTCCTGAGAATTAGGAACAGAGTTTTATAAAGACAAACTGTCATTGCATCATATATACTGAAAAACAAATTGCAGGGAAGCTGGGCTATGAATTGATTCTCATTGATTAAATTCTCATCTCAGTGTGCTGGAATAGTGTGGAAGATCCAAAGGATCCTGTTGCATGACAGGTCCACATAAATCCAAGGATTTATGTCAGTGCTTTATGGAGCACCTTGGCAGCATCCAGTTTTTGTCTCTATTTGAATATAAAACTGTGGTTGATTTTCAAAGAAAATTTTAGTTAAAAACCTCATTGAAGACTCAGGATCAGCAGGGCATGTCATTAGTCTCACAAAAGTCTTCCCAATGTCCAGAGTCATGTTTTTGGCAAATAAGATTATAAATGGAATAAAGAGATATTTTAAAAAAAAAGTTAACTCTCAGAAAATTAGATTTGTGGTGATAATTTAAATGACCTATTTGCAAAGGTTTGCTACATGTTTGAGATACTCCTAAGGGCATAAAGAGCTCATCGAAATAATCCCTTTCCACTTGCATTCAACTGCCATGCCCAGGCATGGCCAAGCAACCAAAATAAAACATACACATATCTGAAGCCTGCAATAAAGAATGCCTAATAGACCTCTAGGTGAGTTCTGATGTAAACCAGATGCACACAACACCTCAAGGCTCTAACACTATAGATCCAGGGGAATGCAGCCTTCCTACAGGAGACGGAGCAGCAAATCTTTGCCCTCACACAACGTTTCATGTTGAGTACAACCTTAATCCTCATGAAGTCCCTTGGCTCAAACGCAGCAAGGCCAAAATGAAAATATAAGTTGTATATTTTTCACACCGAAGTTGTATTTGTTGCAACTGTTTTTGAGGATAGTTTGCTACCTTCTGTCAGGGCTGGAAGATACTGATAGGTATCAATACCAGCAGGATTTTGTCAGAGCTCGATCCTGTGCTTCCCCCCTTCATATGATGACGGATATTTTCCATCTATCCTCATATTGCACTGTGCAATTCTCCTATGCTGGGATGCTTAACAATGTTGAAGCTGCTAATGGATGAGTTGATGTCCCACCATACTGATCAATATTATACACCTCTGTTTTGTTGTCCATGGTAGAATCAATGCATTATCCATACTGCATATTTCTCAAAGATTCTATGCTTCTGCTTTTGTACAGCTTCTTGCACAATGGAGTCCTGGGCGGTTTATTATTTCAGGTGCTCTGTTCTTACACGAAGTGCAGATATTCTGTTATTACAAAGAATGAATAGTAAGAACAGTGAATAGATTCAAACGAAAAATACCTGAAAGCAAATGAAAATTATATTCGAAAAAGCTGAAGGAGCAGATGCTAACATGGTGGGATTGACTAAATGTAACCAACAGGGGATGATTAGATTATATTTTTAGCAAGGCACATTTGCCATGAACGTTTTGAGGATGGTTTACTACCTTTGTGGGAGATGGAAAATAGCGATATACATCAATCCTAGCAAGTCTTCATGAAAAAAAAAAGGGCTTATTTTATTTTTCATGGGAAAAATGTTGATTTCACTGCAATTTTAAAAACGCAGAATGCTTGAACATTTAAGGTTCTAAAAAGATACAGGATAAAGACAGCATTGTTGTCATCAATCTCTCACAGATTCAAATGTTCTGGAAATTACTTAGCTTCTCAAGAAAATGGCAGTCTTAAATGAACTATGAGGTAAAAAAGTAGACTTGAAAGAGTTACATCAGGATTTCGTCTGAAACAATTAGCTAAATATCAGTTACTGGCAGTCAGAAAATCCATGGATATTTTTTGCTCATTTCTGGTCTGGTGTCTGGTGGTGGTAAAACAATTAGTGAAGGCAAAGGTTGCTCTTGTTCTGGAATAAAATTACTTGCTGCATTAATTTTGTTCTGGTTTTGTGCGACAAAGAGCATCCTTTATTGTGTATTGTGTTTTTGTGATTTGAGCTATATTGCAAGTAGAACTTTTTGCAGAGTTGGAAAGTTCAGTTAAGTCTGAAGTGGAAGTTCTTTGGAGCACCTCTAATTTGCATGATTGCTCACTTAACTGATCACCAAAGGACTTCTCGGTGCTGGAAGCTTCACAGAAGGTAGATTCCCCAACTCAAGATTGGGTTTTCCTGAATTATTTTAGTAATGAATTAGACTCAAATAAGGAGAACTTTGTTGCATCCTGGAGAGAGGGTCTGTAAACAGGAAAAGGGTGCAGAAAAGGGATTTCCACAGACAAGCAATAGATGATCGCTTAAGACAACAAAGCTGAAGGGCAGAATATGTATGATTGAGTGCGCATGTGAGGAGTCCATGAATGCAAGATGAAGAGAAAGGGAGAATGAGATAGTCTATTGAGGAGAGAAAAACAAATTTAGGATATGCAAATATCAAAACTCCACTAGGAATATCACCTTGATTTCTCCCTTTTTCACTTTTCTAAACTGCTCAACACTGAATATTGTCACTTTCAAATACGTGAAAATTTGGCTGACTGACAAAAATATGCTGGAAGGTTTTTGTCAGAGCCAGTGCTATTTCTGGTTAATAGCTGTTCTGCAAAAGTCCACCATTCAACCAATCCAAAATTAAAATCTGTCTCCAAAAGGCCACTTTAGCATTACAGAATGGGAGGCCTGAATAGATTACGCCTTCTAACATTATGTCATCTATGCATATAGAGCAATGTAGAGAAATGCTTACATGAAATTTTGTATCTAATGAATATTCTCAGAAAGTATGGAAGGAGAAGTAGAAGTCATGAATGATTTTAGATAAATTAATTTTGGAGTTCTCAAAGAAAGAGAGCTTAAAAAGAGATGATGTTGAAAAAAAATGCTGCCACTCATGTTCTCTTCACAAACCTTTCAGGAAGATTTGAAAATCAGATGTTAGGAATCTGAATTTTGGAACACTTACAATCTGTATCTACTTCTGAAAATCGGGGCCCAAGTGTTTTCTTAAAAGTTAATTATCTTCACCAATACAAGATGTACTTGGTTTTAGTATTTTTATGAAATATTATTGACAAAGCCACAATGTTCTAAGTGGTTATTTTAGTTTTTGGCCCTGTGGTGGAGCAAATCTTCTTACTCCCAACCCAAAAATTTCATAATATACAAGAAAATTTTTCCGTCATCTTCCCCAGGACCCCTCTGCTTTATAGTACTCAAATGTCTTGGCAATTTTTTCAGCAATATTTATTTTTTTAAAAGAATGGACCTGTCTGTAAATTGAAAAGGGAAAAGAATTAATTGTTCTTGTGCTAAGACAGTCTGCAGAATTGTACCACATCCTATCCGTATGCTATGGGCTTCAAGGCAGGATGTGATATGATCAGCCCTGTGTTTGCATAAATTTCCCGGGCAAGTTGACTGCATACAAATTACAAATACAGAGAACACAATTTTATAATAGTGATGAGGAGCCTAGCGAAATTTTAAAACCCTCTGTCAAAAAGTAAATGAGAGATAAGCTACTTCTTTCTGTATTGAGCCTCCGTTAGAGGCTTTATCCAAGTTTCAAGGAGAAGCAACCTCTAATTTGACTATCTTTCTTTGTTGAGATAAATATGGACATTCTCCACTTACTACTAACTTGCATTATACAAGAGTTAAAATGTTACTTTTTCAGTCCAGACTTTTGGACATAAAGACAGACATACAAATCTGCATGGAAACCATCACAACTGATCAATGGGAAACGAATTCTCTAGGTTTATATTTATCTCATATTTTGCCTTCTGCAGTAATATCAGACTGACACATGCAAATATGTAGGTTTTAGAGGGACAAGTGACAGGAACAGTCAGCCTGTATTGGTCAGTAAAGACCACTGGTCAAACTTTTGCAGTTTTTTTTGCAGGTTTTTGCAAAACTTTCTTCATGTGTTTGTAGGAAGGCAAGACCTGTGCTGCAGTTGGTAGTCTCACAGTCCATCAGTTCAAAGCACAAGGAAACAAGTGGTGTAAGACTCAGATGGATTAAACCAGAAAGCCCAACATGGAAGAAGGGGCATTTCTGAAGTTCACGTATCTTACTTACTCAATACACTTTGCTTTGGAGCAGTAGCACTTATGTCCTTGTTAAGGGAAACGTACAGCTGAATGAGTAGGGGGCTTTGTATCCATACTACTTGTCTGTTTTATTCACTTATTACCTTTCTTCATCGTTTGTCTTTCAAAACTGTTTTATTTACACTTTTACAGGAAAGATGATCATCAATCTATCTGGTTCACAGATTGAAAGTAAAAATTAAAGACATCATTATGATTTTCAGTGCCAGATTGTCCTGAGTACTCTCTGAGAAATATTTGGTTTAATTTAGGAGAACAGACTTGTCCTTGAAGAGTAACAGTGAGAAGGGAAATGCCCTTAACTTAGAAGAGATTTTATTTTAAAAAATAAGGAGGAAATATAAATTCAAAGAAAAATACTAAGCATAAAATCAAGTTGATGAAGACGTATTGAAACAAGAAGCTGCCAATAGCTGAAACACTAATGTCTAGATTTGATAACTATTGAGATATGAGGAAACCTGTTTGAAGCCAGAAAGTAGACTACCTGATTCCTCCTGAAGCTAATATCTAAATATTTATGAAGACGTATCAGGGTTCTGTGAAATTATAATATATAATATAATAAGATAATGGAATGCATTTGGGTGGTTTTGGCAAAACGATTATTCATTAATATTATTGATGTACACCGGAAGACATCTGATGTGAGGTTCATAATTGAAATGTTACAAACACTTCAGCATATGGATCTTTCACATTCACTTAATTGCCAGTTTAGTAATAATTTATGTAATGAGGAATTATTAATAATACGTGAAATACTAAATTGACGTAATCACCAAAAAAAGTAAGATGACATCCACCATGCAAAGGATCTTATAAGTCCAGGTGTCTTTCTTATATTTTGAGCAAGTAATATAACTGCTCAAATTCATCTTTCAAAACGATTGACTCTATAAAGTAGTACTAATTTTTTTGTAATTGTCTTTAAAGGTAAGACTATTAAATCAGATATTCTTTTCCCCCCCCCATCCTTAATATTCCTTATTAACATCCAGTTATAAAAAAAAAAAAAGACAAATGATTATTTAAAAACTGCCGTACAGTTTTGTGGAGCAAGTCCTGCTGTGAAATAAATCTCTGTATGCTGATTTTTTGATTATGTAGGCAGTACCAACACCCTGTTCAGATGGGTCAGAAAAGGGTACCAAATCTGTCTCTTTCCCAGCTTCAGTTTAATCATTGTGGAAGATTGTGATAGTGGGACAAGAGATCTTTTATCTCCAGCACACCAATAAAAATCTTCCCTAAGTTTGCAATTACTGAAAGTCAATAGCCTATTGGTATGAGAAATGTACTCTTCGAGGACGAATGTCCACAACACAGTTATCACCTCTATTGCCACACAGAACAGATTGAGCAGGCACGGAGAATGTCAGGCACCTCCCCAGGTAATGCTCGTCACGGCAGGATCAGCGCACACTGATGTGGGGACCAGTGAAGTGTGCAAGGCCGCTCATTCTCTGGGAGCCCTGTCTAGTCTATGACTTCATTTTCCTGAGTCATTATTCTGACACATCTCATGGGCAACATCTTCAGTGAGAGAAAAGAGCCAATATGAGTTTTATTTAAACTGGTATAAATCAAGAGAAACCCTACTGAAGCCAATTACTTTCCATACAAAATCATCAAAGCAAGAGGTAAACTGAAGCTGCTAATGAACAACAAAGTAGAAAGCAAACTCTTCAATTTCAGTTTACTTCAGTTTTAAGTGGGAAAAAAAGGAATCGAAGTTCTCTGGTTCAGCTGATCTGGGAACGGGAATTGTGAGACTTAAACTTTGACGTATAAAATTCATTGTGTGCCCTTGTCCAACTAAAAAAAACCTAGTAAACCAGAATTACTACTGATACTACTTGTATCAGTGATAAACTCCAGTTTAAATTGAAAGGATAAAGATGTGTATATTTACTGGAAAAAGGCATTTTCCAAACTTAATTTAAAGAAACTAGATAATAAACATGAAAATGTAAATTAAATGTCAATTTTATTTCAATTTTAGGTGGACACTACTTTCAAAAGTTAAGAAGTTTTGAATAAAAGAGATCTCACTTTGTGCCTAAGGAAAGCTCCATTCTACATTTTACTCAGATTCAGTGAGTCTTCATAGGGCAACAGTTGTATGCAAAAAGATTCAGGACTGGAATTTATTCATTATTTCATGCTTCCTTGAACAATTTTTAAATAAAATCTTACCAAAAAATATGAATTTTAGTACTTCCAATGTCTTGTAAAATACTGAATTATGGGATCTGAGCAGTTCCTTTCTGATTTTCCTCCCTTGAAGAATGTATATAGAAATAGTGTAAACTATATTCAACAGCAAATGCAACACAGCCTTTAGTGAGATCATGCATATATGTTTCATAAGGGAGGTCAAATAAATTATTTGTACATCCCACTATAACAAAGTAAGGAATTTTTCAGACTATATAAAAGGTCTGTGCTCTTTGGGTGATATAATTTCAATGCTAGTACATATGCTATGATTTGATGAATTGCAATAATTACTATGTGCATTGTACTCTTCCCTTCTTGTTTTTACATTTGCAGATTTTTCTCTGGGAGGCTTACTAATGGTTTGTGTTTTAACCAATTTAATACCTCTTTTCTTAAAGTATTTAGAAGCATTTGTTTATATAAAGAAAATGCTGTTGAACATGCAAAAAGGATCTATTTTAATATTTCAGAAATCAGTAAAATAATATTGCATAAAAACAAAGCATTACATATTGTGAGAAATGATACAACAGAGTATCTTATTTCAGATAAAACGTATTAAGCAATGGCAATCGTTTTAGGCAAATGTTTATTTTTTATTTGATCGCTAAGCAAGAGAGAGTTTCATTCATCTTCATTTTTGCATTTTTAAGTCCATATAATTTAGTTCACACTCAAGAATGAAGCTGAATGTTAATAATTTTCCTTTGTGCATTACAAAAGTGAAAGGCAAAACATTTCTCTCTTTTTTTTTCTTGTTTTGTTTTGGTTTGTTTGTTTTTGCTTTCATTTTCTTTCTGCTTCTGGCTTCGTGTATAGTAAAGGAAGCATGATGTTCAAGAAGATACCTTGTAAACTACAATAAAAGTTGTAGCTGGAGATGGCCATAATATTCCTCTTCCCCTCAGGAAAGAAGAGAGGAAGACTCAGAAAGGGAGTGAGAATGTTAAAGGAAGCAGTCAAATTGAAAAGCGGAAATTCAGAAAACTCCTTTTCATATGTGGTTTGATTCCTGGTAGACTAAAATTACAATTAATATTACTTATTTTGTGGCACTTCTTTCCTTTCTAAATTCTCTGTCCTTAGCTGTAAGATTTGTATTCTAATTGAAATCAGAGGAGGATACTCTTGCTCATATTAAATAGTCTCTTGAACTCTTAGGAGTGCCACTGACATAAAACACTAACCCATACCAGTTTATGGAAACTGCAATCCAGTAAATTTCCTGCTGTCTTTTTAAATCTTGAATACAATTCCACAGAATATAGCAATAGAGTGCGTGAGGTAAAAAATAGCTGCATTGACAGACGCAATTAAATGCTCTGCATTTCACCCAGATCATCAAGAAAAAATTCCTAAAATGACACAAGTGGGAGAGTAGGCACAATTTGTAATAAGTATAGTAGGACATATATACAGTAGCAAGAATTAGTGATCCAGTCCTGAGGCTATCAAGCAATCTCAAATATTGTTTAAGTTCATGGGAATCCTCTGTGCTTGAACCTCTATGAAGCATGCCTAGACAACAAGCTAAGAATTTAATCTCATAAGAAACCAGAAACAATGGATATTGGCCTAACAAAAATGACAACATCATTGCGGGATATTTTACATTAGAGCTGGTGAACATTTGCTGAAAATTATCTGCAGATACTACCTTTATTTCTCTTTGTAAGCTGTCCACAAAGAGATAGTGACCTTGTAAAATTCTCAGCAGCACTTCTTATTCAACATTAGTCACACACTTCTCCAGTGAGTTTTCTCTTCAAAATCTGCTTTTGGTGAATATTTGAGCTAGCATTCACTTTTTCATGAGTTATTCATACTAATAAAGCTTGAGCACTCAAGTGTTCCTGGAAAGCAAACGTGAAAGCATTGCAAACATGGTCTAATTGAAATCCACTTTCCACTTTGAGCAAATATTCGCAGAACATTTTTCCTACTATTTACTTCACTTTAGTTGACATTATGGGCTAAAATCTCACTGATGTGCACTAAAGAAAGACGTCAGAGCAGAACCCTCTTCAATAATGCAGGTGCAATATTCCTGGAAGAGGCAGGTCTCTTGAACAGGCATAGCATGATTTAACCTGCTCTGTACTTTCATTTTGTTCAGAGGACAGCCTTAAAGGAGACTGTTCAACAGCTAAGTGAACTCTATTTGTTGTTTTAACCACACATCAAAATATAAGAACTCACGTTGTACCTCTCTCTAAGCTCCCCTTCAGTATTAATTAATAAACTTATTCATCTACCTTCTTTCATAATTACCAGTGATCAACTTATTGCCGGTGTTAAGATAAGCTTCTTCAGAACACATATTTGGTGCTGACATGAGAGAACACAATTCAAGGAGGGACCGGTGGTGTAACTTGTCTTACATTTACATTGGATAGATAGATAGATAGATAGATAGATAGATAGATAGATAGACAGACAGACAGACAGACAGACAGATAGATAGATAGATAGATAGATAGATAGATAGATAGATAGATAGATAGATAGATAGATAGATAGATGAAGCTGAAACATCTTGCTCTATGGAAATATACAAAAATCTTCATAGGAACATGATGAGGTCCGTAGATAAACAGGAGCCTTCAGAGGGCAATTCTGATATTGGTTGACAGAACTACTTTCTGGATGTGTCCCTATTTCCCCATGAAGGAGAAGGAGACTTTACAGAGACGTAATGCTCAATGGATGTGCCTCAAAAAAGTGTTGGTGTTGGGGAGAAAAATTCAGATCCTATTCTCTCCAGTGTCAATACGTAAGAATGCCCATAGTCTTGCCATCAAACTGCCTTGTAAAATGATCTTTGTATCCTCCTTGAGATGTACTAGTCTAGTGAGAATCACTCATTCATGCTAGCAATTCCCTGCTACTTTGATTGCCTTTTAAGTTCATCTGCTCTTATTTACTCATTCATTACAGACCGTTAAGTGAAGCACTGAACAGGATAGGAAATATTACATCTCCCACAGAACTCTCAGAGGAAGAAAACTTCAAGGAAATTTGTTACAAGTTGTGTTCGTACTTCTCCCTGTGCAGGCTGCATTGCTAATGTTCACAGAGCCTATCAGTTTTGGGGGGATTTTGTAGTAAACCTAGAGAACACCATCTTTCCATAGCTTTGTGCATGGCCCCTCTGGGTCACAGCTCGGCCATTTAGATGAGCGTCCTTATGTCTCCCCTGATTGGTACTACACACAAGTTGAAGAAACTGGCTGATAGGAAACAAATTAAAAGGAATTTTCCCAGAATCCTCAACATAATACACAACCTTCACATACAAAACATGTAATTCCAACATATGCAATTCACTCTTGTGGTTGTACAAATTTGTAGCTACCTAAACTTTTTAATTGGTACATACATCTTGTCACTCCAACTATATCCACTGACTACATGCAGATAATAAAAATATCTCTACTGCAATAGTTCTTCTTCCAATATGATGTATCTCATTGCAATAAATTTCCTTCAACAAGGTTACAAGACTTGAAGTCAGCTCTCTTCCGAAGTGTTTTTTTTTTTTCCTTTTCGATTCTAAGTACTCAGTCATTAAAAAATAGTTTCCTACATACTAAATAGTGTCACCCAGTCATTTTCATACAGTTAAATAAAGCACTATAGCTTGGATTTTAGGTCCAATGGCCACACCATGAGAATACAATTCATTCACTAATTAAATGCCCACTACCTCCATCACTAGTGCCTGCCAACTCCAAATTTATATTGCAAAGAACTTCCATTTTATATGATGCATAGAAAAGAAGAAAAAGAAGGGGGGGAAAAAGACTAAGAGTATTAATATGTAAAAAATTACCTCTTTAAGGTCAGGAGCACCTCAAAAAGAGTCACTAGAAATAAAAAAGAGACTCTGAGGTTCATAATAATATAATAATGATATAAATAATAGCTCTGACTTTCTCTATGTATTACAAATAGCTGGTTGACATGCTTTTGTTGCTACTCTGTAACTACTGCTTTATTGCCCTATTGGATGGGGGCAGAAAGGCATGTCAATTTTATGTGGCTTATTGTCAAAGTTCATAAAGCTAGATTAGGCTGAGTTCTTGTTATGCTTGCTCCTCCCTTGCAGAAGAACTATATACTATTTTCCTAGACATAAGTGTGAAAATTAATATGGATATTTATTTTAAGGCTGATTCAGTTTCAGCTTCCTTTCATCTCTACTATCTCGACATATTCATATACACCCCTTATTTAGTTACTTTTTTTAAGAGATTATTTTTTATATTTTTAATTGTTCGGTAGACTTAGGATATGTAACAATGGATAACTGTGCAATACATTAAATACTTATGGGTATATTGTGCCTTCTGTTATAATATAAAATCCATCTATTCTGGTTGATGGGTTTTAACCTCACACAGAATACTTTAAACTCCATTTGGACTTGTGCCTACAATCACCTTAGCAAAGTCTCTTAAGTAACTGCGCACAGCCTAATTAGTATGCATTATCAATTAACAAACTTAATAGCCGGCAGATTGATTAGATCCTCTGTTGCAGGGGCAGAGCTGAAGCGAAACAGAATGAAAAATCATTGCACGCATACACTGCTGCTTTGTTATTTTCTCAGATCCCCTCCTCCTCCTCCACATTCCTTTAATTAATGCATACATATGGTTCTGAATATCTTGTAAACTGGAGCTTGCTCTAACTCTTTAATAAAACTCACTCGTAGATGAGAGAGCCATAGTCCATGCCTTATTTATTTCTGGCTGAAAACATAAACCATTTGTTTTCACCCAGTTCTTTCCTCTCTAAATGGTGCAAATTTTAGAGATCTGCTGCTTCTAAGCTGCTTGTTTTCACAGCGACTGATAGAGAAAAACAGGTAAGTTAGAGCTGTGTACATCAAATAACCATTAGCTGAGAAGGTGATTCAGGCATCATGCTGATGGTACGCTGACACATACCACAAGGTGGATGCGATAATTACTGTTACAAAAAAAAAGTATAGCACAAAACAAGGCATGTAATTTTATAAATTCTGCTATATTAGTGAGCTAGAAAATAAGAATACAGGAAGAAAAGTCTTTCTATTTTGAAACTAGGAATCATACTAAAAAATTTAACTGTCAATTTTAGATAAAATGCTGGTATTAGACAGGTACATCAAAGGATGCAAATCCTCAAGGACTGAAAACAACACTGAAGACTATCAGTTGCTGCCGAGTAGTGGTGGCAAGCTCTATCCTTGGCCAAATCAGCATTTGTACACTGAGAAAGAAATAATGGTGTGGGCACTAGCAGCAAGTTTCAAAGTTAATATCTGTTTAGCATTTATATAGCATTTACATATGCAAATCACCGAAGAAATATTAGTTAATTAATCCATAGAATATAGTGGTCAGGCAGGTCATGCAAAAGCGTTCATGATGGCTGATACTGGTAAGTCCAATAATGGTGCAAGACTACTTTCCCAAAGGCATAACACATGCTGTTGTCAAGACCTAAATCAGTGCTTGAGGCTCCCTAATTCCCACATCTGCACCCCTCAGTGAGGTTGTGCTACCACAATTGCTACCATTTTCCTAACCACACAGTCAAAAACCCAACGGCTGAGGTTGGAAGAGACCTCTGGATCATCTGGCCCAAGCCTCTTTACTTAAGTGATAGCAGTGGCCCGAAAATAAGATTTCTTAAAGAATGGCTGCTCCTCTGAGTCCTCTGCGGAGTCATATCTGAGTCATAGTCTCATCTTGATATAAAGGCACTGACAGACTCAATTCCTCAGTTGAGAAAAGTGCAACAGTCAAGGGTGGTGCACCAAATTGTATTTTTCTTTTATAAGTAAGAAGTTAAGCATGCTGATACAAATTCAGTAAAATACTCTGCAGTACCTTGCAAGAGGAAAGGTGGCACTTATCACTGGATTGGGCCATTCTTTGTCAAAAAACCCGAGAAACTTGCAGACCTAGCTGACTTCAGGACTCTCTCCACAAGAGGAGATAATTCCTGTCTTACTGGCACTTGAGAGTTCCTATTACACTGTCCCATTGCAAGTCATTCAAAGATTTTCCATGTATGCTTCTCACTCCAATGTAACTGATTTCTCTAGCCCACCATTTTTTTCTTTGTAAGCATGTTCTCCTGAACAAAAGAGCATAAGGCATGTGGAAACAGTATGCTCTGTACTGTCTTTGTAGTCTATTAGTATGCCCTAGCATAGCTTTTTTCTCCCATCCCCAAAAAGGCAAACACAAAGAGTTAGGAAATTTTTTCTCTGAGGTGCAAACAAGTACGTGTGGTTTAAATAAAACCAATTTAACTGAAGTTAGAGACTATCCTCCTCTCAGGTCCTGGTGATCTCACTTGGGTTTTACCTAAAGCATCACAGTTTTATCTACTATCTCCTCAAAAACAAATAATTCAAACTATTTCCACTGCTATGCAGATTTTTTCCCTTTGTTCATGTATTTTTTTACATATATCAATTGATCTGCTACTGGTGAAATAAAAGTGATTTTCAAAAGAAAATCCCACACAAGAATATTGCTGTGTGTTTTGATTTAAAGAATTAGATAAACCACAGAGATTCAGAATGTAATTAAAATATTTTGTATAAAAAATAAGCTTCCTTGGATTATTAAGAAATCTGAAGTGGTATTAGAAGGAACAATAATATCTAAAATATCAAAGATATAACTTCCAGCTGAAAAAGGCTTCCCTTATGAAAAAAAAAATTCTTTAAGAAATAAGAAGACTAGAATTCCTTTGAGTCTAGGTAAGGATGGAGCATTAATTAGCTGCCAGAAAATGGTCTCTTAACACTGCAGTAAGAAATATGCCTCTAATTCTCATTATGTGACCCAAGAGAGGGGCATTAGGTCTGTAACCAGTGAAACTAAAATGTGAAAACTTTTTTTTTTAATGATTGGACTACTCAGAGAGCAAGAGGTGAATAATCACCTGCTATCAAAGTATTCACTTCTCTGGATTAGCAGTGGCTCCATACAGGCCCTCTCTCCTCACCTAAACCCGATCATGCTCTATTTAAGATGGATCACTTTATACAAGATACAGTTTCTGAAAAAGTAAAGAGATTATTAAAAATTTTAAAAAGGAACTAATATGGAAAAGTCAAAAGTCAATGCAGCAACTTTCTATTATCTCTATAGGTATTGTTACAATTGTTTTAAAGTTCCACAGCTGTTCTACAGCACTCTGTAATTGTTCATATTATAGATGTATTCAATGCACATCCTTTACTCTCCATGTAATAGAGGCCTTCTCTGTCTCTGCATCATGTAAAAGACTCATATTTTAGGTTAATATTGCTTCTCCTTCAACACAAGTCTCACTCAAACAGTTGCAAAATAATTAATGCCCCAAGAACTGTATGTACTTTAATGTGTTTCCTTTTTGCCAGGAATCATCTTTCAAATGTTTAATAAATATGTGTGATTTTTGTTGTCCTATGCTGTATGTTACTCTTTACTACATATCCTTTTGACAGCTCTCTGAAACAGTGTCTAGTATTCCAGTACTCTCTGTCCCATGCTGGAGGCATGAACCGGCACCCACTTCAAATTTAGTATCCTGTTCCTTTGATCTGGTTGCTCTGCATGCTCCATATCTCCTTCTTTGTGCTGCCACATCTTCTTTTCAACTACTTCTTTTCCTACGTGATATGATGTTACTGTTTATGTTTCTAGGGAAAGATGACATCAGCTCATATCTTCTTATACTTTCAGGGATTCATAATGCAAATGAAGCAACAGGACATACTTTAATACGGACGTACTAAACTTGACAGGATAAACAACCACATACTTTTACATATCTGAGAGAAGATACATAGCATATTGTGAAACAATTTATCTACATTTTGAAGACACTTTGTTACATTTGTATTAGTTTATGTCCGATGTTTAAAAATATCGCAGCTGGATTACTCATCTGCCATAGCCCTAATGATATTAGTATTTTAAGTGCAATTTTTCAAAGTGTCTAGTAATTCAGGCTACTTAACATTTGGAGGGAGCCCAAATTTAAAAGAGTAGATGTTCAGCACTTTCTGAAAATTAGTCAATTTTATATGTCAAATGGAATTATTCCTGCATTTCTGAATTTGCTCTATCTCTTATACCAGCAAACAGACCTTGAGGGGAAAGTGAAAGAGATGGCAGAACGGAGAAAAACAGAAAAACACACCAGCAGACACTATTGGACAAACCTTACAATTGCTTATTTATTTGTTTCTAGTCCAGAAAATTGTAATATGTGTTTCACCTGCTCTGGAAACAACCAGCAACTTCAGACAATCCAGGTAGACTGGCCGTATGAGAATTTTTTTTTTCTGTTCTAAGGGCTCTATAAGGCAGCTGCAATGACATTCAAGGATTACTCTTCTCTTAAAGAAGTGCTCACCTCCAAAACTGAAGAGACAACACAGACTTGTTTTCAATACTATGTTAAAACAAGACCAACTGAAAGAAACCTTACAAGGTCTTTATTTAAATTGCTGTTCAGAGACATATCAACTGATAGAGGTTCCTGCTGTTCTTTCAACACTCACTACAAAGGCAGGACAAGAATTTCAAGTAGTTAACTGAGCAGAGATAATTCAGAGGATGGCAAAAGAAACATTCCTACCCTAAGACCACACACAGAATCCAACTAGAATGGGGCTCCAACATTTTCTATTGTGGCTGACTTTTCAGACATTTGAGAAGCACAGACCTGTTCCCTGATTTGGCATTTGACTACAGCTGCATCAACAGGAACCTATTTCCAATAGCTGGTCTCAGGTAAATGAGCCTTATGAAGGGTAAATCTTCAAAGGACCCTGAGTCCCCAGAAGAGATCTCAGCTCTCTTGCTGTCTTTGAGGAACTTTCATCTGTGACAGCCGTATTTTTGGACATCTCACTCACACCACAGCACCCCATGATGGGGCTTTAGGAAAAAATATGCAAAAAGAAACTTAAAGCTGCAGCACGTCTAATTCTAACTGGTCAGGAGATTGTCGGGCACATTTAAGCAGCTGTTTTACATCTTTGCTATTATTGTAGTTTGGAAGAAAAGTGTATTTCAGAACTTCCCTTACATCAAAAGCATGTTCAGGCCATATGATCATGACTGAAAAGTCTATAATAAAAGGTCCCTCTGTAAATTCGACCTGTCTCCTTTATAGAAATACACTATGATAGATACTAATTACAAGATTACCTACTTATTTCTACAGAAACCAGGTCTTATTCAGAGTTCATTGTTTCTTTTTTTCTCATAATTCATAATTCTGTGACTTTATTATTAACTATACACCATTCAAATGCAGCACTGAATACACTATTATTAAATCTCTTCTGAGCTTCTTATACAATGCTCCTATATTATTTTCTTCAGGATTTACAAGCACAGATTAATTTATCTTCACAAGATCCCTTTGAGATGAGGAAGGATTCTGGCTCGCAAGTTATAGATAAGGATTTATGCCACTGAGCTTGAAAGCAATTTGAGGTAATTTTGAATACCCACATTTTTAAAACTGGGGTCCTAATTCTTCAGATTAAAAAGTATATCAAAAGCACTCTACCTGCTTATAAGAAAGTTCCCACTGAGCTTGGGTTCAATCATCAAAGCTGACTGCTGCTTCCCATCAAAGGACTTTTTGCACACCCAGAAAGTGAGGATCATGCTTACAAAGCCCTCAGTCATATAAGGGGATACATGATCTCTGTTTCACAGTATATGACCTAGTGCCATAGATGCAGCTGAGACTAGAGGCCTCATTCCCGTTTTTTTTTTTCTTCTGTGTTGCTGTGAATGGGTTAGCTGGAACCAGAACAACTATTGGCCTCTATCATGTGGATCCTTACAGACAAGTATGTTTAGTAGTAAAGCAATTGTAAAAAGTGAAACAAATTCATACTGGAAAGACAAGCTCCTTCAGGTATTTTTAGAGTATTTTGTGTGCTTGGTTTTGTAAGAATGGTAATGTAATATTTCACAATATGTTTAGTTCCACTAGACAACAGGCTTTGCTAGCAGTTTTACTGCTGTAACCTTTATTCTTTCCCCAGAAATATTCCATTCTTCTGTTATTTTCTTCCTGCTTCATGCAAGTTCTTTGATGCAGAATATGCCCTGCTTCCTTTTAACGTAGTTGAATATGGAGCACACTTCTGAGTTGTGAATAATTCATACAAGAAATCCTTATTAAAGATTTTCTACCTGATATCTGCAGAAGACACAGGAAATCACCTCATCTATGACCTTGTGATAGAAGAACTGCTTTAAAAATTACCGAGTTATTCTGACCATAACCTAAACGCACTGACTTTTTCCCATAAGGAACCAGGAAATGCCACACATTTAATTTTTTTAATATGGAGGTGCAATCAATAATCTTCTCTCTCTTTCTGTGGGAGACCCTTTATTCATGATTGCAAGCCTAGCTAAATAATAGGTAGGCCAATGATTTATTTTTAATATGAAAATCTTCTTATCTATCGAATACTTTAGCCCCACAAATGTCAAGTCATTTATTCAATTGTTAAGGTGACTGCTCATTTTCCATATTTTCAATGGAATTATTTCCACTTCAGTGCTAAAATATACTAAGCTTCAAGTAAATCAATTCCCTCCTTGTGCTAAAAATTAGCATAGCACAAACTAATCAATGCTATCAAACACTAGTGCAAAAGCTGTGACAATAACCGTATCAGTGAGGAAGTAAATTGCTTATTATGCCAAACTGGGAAAAAAGCCTCATCAGTCACAAACCATCTGATTCACAGAAATACAGTCTGTGGGTCTATTGTTCTTCGAAGTGGGCAAGTTTGTTCCCCTTGTTATTGAAAATACATCTCCTGTAATAATGCATGGCCCCTGCAACATTTCTCTGCAGCAGCACCTTCCCCGTGCCCTAGTGCAAAACCTCAGTAATATTGAGCCCACATTATATGGGATACAGTAAGCTGCAGTGCCCATTCTCTGTCATGCAGCAGCTCTTGTTTGGTGGAACCCTTGCTACAGTTCAGACGAGCTGGGGAGATGGCATTGCAGCTAGGGTTGAAATGGGAGAGTGGGACCTGGCGCTCACCTTTGTCTCCAGCTTCCCGCATGACTAAGTACAGCTGCTCTGTACCTCTGCTTCCCCATCTGCAGACAGGGGTAAATATGTCCCTGCTGACTAGTGGTGTTGTGAGGACAATATGACTAATATCTGCAAAGCATTCAGGTGCCTGAATGTAGGGGTTTAATGGAAAACCTGTGTAATAGTTCATTAAGGCAGGGCTGCTTCCACGCCTGTCTAACAAGACTGTCAGCAAGGATGGCAATTAGTGCCAGTGACTGGACCAAGACCACCAACTCGTTTCCTCTGGGCCCCCAAGCAGCCATCTGATGATAATAATTTTGGGTCTTTACCAGGCAGGGATAGACATGAACGGATGAGCTAGAAGGGAGAGGTTCTATGTTCCATTACTAATATCCTGAGCTATCCAGTCCTACTATAAAAATTCACTTTTATTAAAAGGTTATTTCTGTCACTTGCTATAGTATCGCTATCATTCTCTGGGATAGAAATGATGAAAGATCATTTTAAATGTTATCAATGCAATATTTAAACAGCTTTTTTTTTTCCCTCAGAGAAAGTGCTTTGAAAAGACACCCCCTCCAGCATGCGTTAGTTCTTAACAGGGCCAACCTTTTTTAATCTCACAGTTCCTTGCACATTGTAGGGAGAAGAAAAAGAACAAATCTGCAGTACACTCTGCTACATCGTACTTCTTGCAGCCTGAAGGGACACTTCTTATTTTATGCTTAATAAATTGTCACAAACAGAAGTTTAAGTATGTGGATATTGATTTCCAGTAATATAGTGACATTGATATAAAATGAACGTAATTTCAGTATTAATATCTTACACTTTTAATAACACCTTTTGTCCCAGAAGGAAAACAAAATACTTTCTGGGGATCACCATCCTCCCAGCTGTTGTGCAATGCCTGCAGTACAGAGCTGCGTTTGTTTCCTTCAGGAGAGTCCTCCCTGACATCTCTTAGCTATTCACAGCTAGAACTACCAATGCTCAGATGAAGTTGTAGACTGTAGGAAGCAAATGTACATGTTAGAGTTTTTAAGATCCTGCAGATGACACCCACACACTTTAACCCAATCTCCTCAACAAATAACTCTTTCCTCCCTTTCTGCCTGCAGAAGTGATGAATGTGAGCTAGCAAGCCTTGGCTTTATGCTCTTCTGCAGACAGGACTTCCCCTAACAACACGCATGGATTTCCATTATATTCTGATTCAGCAGAAAATTGTATCATCAGCACCACTTGTGCAACTGAGATTATCAGAGTGGTCCAGGGGATTGAAACACACAGTTCCTATTAAAATGGATTCGAAGTCCTTCCTGGAAATGGGCCTTCAAGTCACTGGACCAGTTCAGTTCTCAGTAACAGACAGAATGCACTTTGGGAAGGAAGGTATGGTGGAGTATAAAAAGGACAACCATAAAAGAGGTTGTAGCAAGTCAGAACTTCCCTACAAGAGAAAGAGCTATACCTTTTTACAAGAATATTCCAAAACACTACATCTTACAAAACCACTATGTTGTGTAGTGTAATTACTCAATGTCTGCCTTTGCTACATTTCACATGCTGGAGTAGGGGGGCTGCTCACAGCCCTTCATTTATGCAGAACACAGAGAGACTGATTATGTTCAGGGCTTCTGCTAAAAGGCACCACAATAGCATAAAAATAGCACTATTTTAAGAGAATAGTTTAAATACCAATTTCCTGGGCCCAACTGCAGCCATCATTGAAGAAAGCACAGTTTTGTGATTACAAATACTGGTAAGCAGGAGAACAAAATCCTTGATAAGGGAATCGAATTTACTGCTGTGCTTTAAGATACAGTTAAATAATCTTGAAAGTGAATATGCAAACGTCTGTTTTTTTAGATGAACTTAAACTAGTGACTTTGATTGAAGAAGAATAAAATTGTTCTATTGAGGAGAAATTATAGCAGCACTAAATCTAGTGTCTATTACAAAAAAATATAATTCTACAGATCCTTTCAACA
The DNA here is from genome assembly GCF_052056855.1 of Sturnus vulgaris. NCBI lineage: Eukaryota > Metazoa > Chordata > Aves > Passeriformes > Sturnidae > Sturnus > Sturnus vulgaris. The sequence continues at coordinate 58,859,648 of NC_142283.1, forward strand.
TAAATGTCTTTAGACATGATGTGCAAAGCGCACAAAGTCCCCCTAAGGCTCACTCCTGTAATGCTCAAGGCCCTAGGAGGTTTGGTACCAGCTTGGTTCAAAGCGCAGTAAGAGCAGACACAGGAAGGGAAAAACTCTTTATTCAGGTGTCATGAGTATGCATTCAAATACTTCTATTGTTATTCACAGACTTGATCCACAGCAAAATTTCGCTATTTTCAGTCACAGCCATGGATAATCAGAGTACAGATATCTAGACAATATAACCATAGAAAATTCTTTGCAGCACAAACTTTCTGTTTTTATAAAAAACCCACAAAACTCCATCACAAGCAAGGTGAGCTCTGTTCAATAGGGTCCACAAAAACTTTACATTACCTGATGCTGTTTCCAGATGTCCCTGGCAGAACCTCAGAGCTCATACTGCCTCATTTCATCCAAAAATGCCAAACAGCTCAGCCCTGCTTGAGAACAGTGAGATGGTGCCTGGTGACAAAAGATGCTGCCTATCCTGGGGCCACCCCCATATTTGGCTTGTCTTCCATCATGGAACAGTCCATGCAAATACTGGCATTCATCAGCTTTCCAGCACATCTTACAAAACAAGAAGTGACGGGGTTGCGAAGAGATGAAACATAAAATGTTAGAGAGTTATAACTGAGCCACGTAAAAATCCAGTAACTCAGTACATTCTCTTAAAAACACAAGAAAATCGTCACATGAGAAAAAATTGTGCATGTGAGTAAAGACACATGAGAACAAGCAACAGCTCATCTCAGGTCTTTTGGGCATTGTGTACATGTGCAGTGCAGAAGTAGAAGAAGAATTTGATTAACCCTTCAGTTTTGCATAGATAGCTCCCATTTTCATCAGAACAATTAGCTACACAAGGGAGCCTGGCAGTCTCAGAGAGAACAACAGTGAAGTAGTAGCATGAAGATGACACTCCATGCCATTTTTCTTCTGTGAACATATAAAAGATACCTGCTTATGGTGCCATAAGCACCATAACGCCTCTTAGAGACCTTAAACTCACTCCCCAGGATGGAGAGTATGAACATTTATGTGGTTATTTATGCAACAGACAAAAGTGCAGCACAGGTAAGTATGACAGAAAGAGTTACTGAGTGAACATGTAGCTAATCAATGTGTGTGAACAGATCTGCCATACTTACTCATAAATGTGTAAATGTTGTAAGTAATGAACACACAAAATATGAACACACTCATTTGTCTACTTATGAAGAATCAATTATTTCCTTATCATTTTCTGTATTCCAGCCCATATTGCAGAGGATCATTTTGTCTTACTTCACTGAAAATATAATAAATCTTCAATACATCACCAAATCTAACAAATTAGTACAAATTTTGCAGTATTCCTTCTTTTCTAATCTAAAAAGGGCACATGCAAGACCAAACCTCCAAAGCAACCCATCACTTGCTTCTTAGTTCAAGTCCATTTAATTTTATAAATTCATTACTCCTTGCACATAAAATTACTTTCCTTGATGTTTTAAAATACACTTCCTTATTGCACTGCATTCAGAAAATATTTCCACAGAACTCAGACAAAAAACCCAAAATCTTCTCACTGTTAAAAAAGAGGTAGATTTCTGATTTAATTTTTTACTGGTTTGACTGAAGCACTTGTAGTGCTTCATGTAGTATTGTACTAGATCTCTGTTCAAAGAGCTTTAGCCCCAGAAATCTATCTCAATCTAATTAATAGAAATTAAGTAATAAATATATAGTAAAGCCATGCATAATATGAAGTTTACTTTGGCTATTGCAGGAGAATTTTGAAAGATAGCTCCCAAAGTTCTCTACAAAAGGGAAAATGGTAGGATTTTGACTCAATACACCGGTATTCCTTAATGAAATGTTGCATTTTGAAATGAAGTATTTAATAATGGAAGTCAAACACCTAGCTAAATTTATGGCCATCCCTTTGGCACCCGTACATCTACCTAAATATCTGCTCTTATAACTCAAGAAAACCCCCGTGTTTCCTCCCAGTTGCAGAGAGTTTTCTGTTTATTTATGATTTTGCATGCAGTATGGTTTCCAGCAGAACAACCCTGTTAAGAGTGCAATCAAAAAAACGGATTTCATATTCTGATCTACATTGTATAGTCCTGATCTCTTCTACGGACATGAGCAAGTAGATACACCATTATTGTCTCCCACATAATGTGTTTTCTTATTTGAAAGTAACAGTTCTTGGAAAAAGGAATTTCCAGGGAAGTTTGTATAAGGATACCTAGCATCGAGGCTGAGCTCCAAACATGATTACACTGCTTATCACACTGCAAAAGTATGATCAGGAGCTTTGTGTCTGACTCAGGAGTAAATATTTTGATCTGTTCAGAAGTCATACGGTGGCATGGCTTTTGTGCAGGTACTGTCACATTCTGATACCACTTCAGATGATTGCATGTTGCTGTGTCTACATGTGGAAGTGTATTATTTCATGCGCCGAAGAGGCTGTGATTTCTGCTCTTCCACAACACTGCTTTAGCAATGACGGCAGATTAAGAAGTGGCATCTCCTCCTGCCAGTGGCAACTTGTCCCCACCTCAACTGTCCCAGGTCGCCCTCCCAGCTGCTGTGCCAATACAATTCAATAAAATATGAAACGAGAAGAATTAGAGAAGTTCAAAACAAGACAAGCAGCAAACTTAGAAAAGAGGGTTAAATTTACTTGAGCACAAACTATTTGTTGTTTCCTGTCATTTTTTTCATTATCATCATTCATACAAATGCAATTTCAGAGTGTTTGTCTTTGTTGGGGGTTAGGTTTCTTTCCTTTTGTTCCTTTTTACTTAGGAAATATTCTCCCATAAGTTGCTAGGAAACACTAATGACTGGGTACTTAGGAAAAACAAAAGAAGCGGCCAAGCTCAGGGGAGAAGGGCTCTGGTTGCACTTCTCTTACCTGGGAGTTTCTCTCCGAGGGGGGAGATACGGCCGGAACTGGGCAGGTAAAGGACGTGGCTGCGGCACCTGTAGCTCTCTGTCTGTCTGTCTCTCAAGCTGAAGGGAATTCGCTGCTGCCGCCGGAGCCCAGCCCAGAGCTGCGGCTTCTGCCATGGGGTGAGCTTCTGCCCGTGAGAGCCGCCACTGAACTGGAACTTTATTATCACCCACACCCACCTCACTAAGAGAGGGACCTATCCCCATCTGCTCGTGTGCCCGGGATCCTGAACCCGCCTCTCCCTGCCCTGCTCGGAGCCAGGCCGCCGCTGTCCCGTCCCCGCCGCTTCTTCGGCAACTGCTCCGACCTTTCCGTGCAATGTAGCCCCGCACTCCGTGCCTGCCGAGACATCTTGCTGTCCCAGCTTGGTGCAGAAGCACTGGGACTGCCCCAGGGTTTGTGAACCAAGGCCTCTCTCCCATCCCTTCCCGCCTGGGCACCGGGACCGACACTGCCCCAGGGTTTATGAACCAAGGCCTCTCTCCCATCCCTTCCCGTCTGGGCCCGGCCGCCATCACCGCGTGCTGCCCGAGCCCAGCGCACAGCGCCCCCTGCCGGCGCGGGGGAATCACCGCCCCCGCCCTGCCCGGGCAGCAGCAGCGCCCCGTGCTGGCCGTGCCCGGAACTGCACCAAGGGCAATGGCCGCGGCACAGGAGGGTCACGGGGCTCCTGCTCGGGCTGTGGTTAACGCTGCACTTGTTGTTGTTTGCTTGCCTTATTACACACATTAGTAAAGAACTGTTATTCCTATTCTCATATCTTTGCCTGAGAGCCTCTTAATTTCAAAATTATAATAATTTGGAGGGAAGGGGTTTTCATTTTCCATTCCAAGGGAGGCTCCTGCCTTCCTTAGCAGACACCTGTCCTTCAAAGCAAGACAGTCTTTAAGATTGACCTTGAGATGGCTGTTGAGTTCCTTACTGTCAAGCATCTCCTCTCTTGCAAATTTGTGATGTGCTGCAAAACAAGTTCAGCTGCACATGGAAGATCTGCTGAATCTCCATTGTTTACAGTCTGGTTTTTCAAGGGAAACAGGCACAGGTTTGAGTTTCCCTGAATATGACATGTTGTAATTCACAGAGAATCAGGAGCTGGTATATAAGCTTCAAGGTGGATTGTGCAGTCACAAGAACAATTCCACCTACACCAGAATTAGGGTCCTTAGACACAAACTCCAGATTTGTAAATGTAAACGCGATTATGCACCTGTTAGAGAAGCAGGTCTACGTAGGCAAATTATAAGCCTCTTCGCAGTTAAAAAGTCTGCCCACCCTCTTTTTACATCATACAGCTAATTTTCCTTCAAAATAAGTACAGTTCTACCTTCGTCTGTATATAAATTTTATCTGAATTCATATAAAAGTTATTGTATATAAATTCATAATGAAAATGTCATTCTGATAATAAGAACAATCTAAAATTTGATCTGGAGATATGTCTGCTTCTGCCTTTATATTGGTTATAGCACCAATAGATGACTGTAGGAAATTCTGTGCAGCGAGGCTTTGCTCTCATTACTAGAGGAAGAATAAAAACAAAAAGCCATCATAGATTTCAGGCTAAACAAGGAATTAACCAGATTACACTAAAAATTTTTCAATGGAGTCTTCAGTGCAGCTGTTTCCTGAAATATGCAAGGCTAAACTAGTGCTGATACATTGACAAACATCTCTGTGTAATTAGTCATCTCATGGCAATCACAGAGGCATCTTCTGGAGGACAGACAGCATGTATACTTTCATGAAATATCAAAGAAATAACACTGGTCTACGGAACCCAGGTCTAGTTCTTACACTATGGTTGTTTATATTGTGGCTCTAAGAGACCATATGCACAATATTTTGGCCATTCATAGCCTCTTTTCTAATAAAGCAAGAAGGAAAATAGTGAACAATCATTGTGATAATAATGAAGTCCAAGTAGTTAATTAATGAACGTAAGGCAAAGTTTTTTTAAATGTCCCAACAAACTCTAAATTAACTAGATTGCTTCAAAAGATGTCTGACTTTAAACACATTAAAATTCCTCTTCAAATAAAGTTTGTTAAAAATACTCTCAATTATTCTCTCATGTCTTTCTTTTTTCTTATGATTATGAACTAGCATTGTCCATTTGTACAAAACATCACACATGCAGTGTGAACCATTAGCATGCCTTCTGCACTCTATAATAATAAATGCATGAACTCACATTTCAATGTGTTTTATCAAAAAATATGGAGAAACAGGCATTGAAATATAACACTTCAATAGTAATTTTCAACCACAAAAACTACTCAATAAATCTGTTGTCAACACATTGCACTGGATTTTTTTCTATATATGTGCAAGTTGCTATTTACCCTGGTGTCTTGGGTTCTTCCTTTACAATCTGCCTGTCAGAATATTCGAACATTCAGAATAAGTAATTCTGAAGGACACAGATTTGGGAAGCAGACCCTACCTCCCTTCAATCAGTTGTCACACTCTCTTCAGGCTGAGATTGTCATCATTGCTGCAGCCTTAACTCGGCTTGACAGTAGCTGCATTCGTGCATGTTGGTCTTCATCTTTTCTGGTTAAAGCCTTGGACCTGCTTATTTTGATTCAATATTCATAAGGGATAGTGAACTTGCTAACAAAGTTTGGCTTCACCATTATTTAGAGTAGCAGCAGCAGACCCAGACTTCACTAAAGATAGTTTCGGGTTGATAGGAAGACAGTGAATATGTTCAAGACCATAGATTTTGCACCATTCCTCTTAACAACACTGAATTTTAGTGAAATTCAGATGTTAAAGTCTTCTCTTCATGCACACTATAATTTGAAGCAGATTATTTCACATATTTGATGCGTCATTGAAAACTGTTTTTTTTTTCTTCTTGCCATAAGGATGTGGTGAGCTCCATTTTTCTGTCAGGTTTGAGGAACATAACTTCTTTACTTGCTCAACATATTCATTTCCATTCAGTAATGCTGCTGTCAACTGTCATCCACAGTGTCTGAGCCCACACTGGCTTCAGCCACTTGCATTTCTACTAGAAACCACAGACTCAGCAATAAGGATATCATCAGCGTACTTGAGATTACAACATCTCCTTCTGCCAATGTTAATACCACTATGGCAACCATCAACAGCAATACACATTATTATTTCACTATACATATTGAACAGATGTGACAGCCTTGTCAAACTCCTTTCCTGGTGTCCAACTACTCCGTTATACCTTCTGCTGCTTTGACTACCCTTCTCAAGCCATGAAAAGAGAAGGCACAAGTTGACCATGTGTATAGTAAAGCACTTTTGCAATATCCAGAGCTGGCCTGTACTTCTGTATAACATACTAAACTAAGGTGTTTAAATACAGTTGCTAAAATATAACTGCAATAGAGTTAACATCTCAATTTTTTTTCAAATAACAAATCTGTGATTAAAATCTATGCAGATTTTCACCAACTTCACCAAGGTCAGGATGCAGCCCAACAATCATAGAGCTCCTATTATAGTCAATAGATGGCTGAATCTACTTTTCCTGAGATGATCAGCTTCCTTAAAAGACAAAGAAAAGGAAATACTGTGCCACATTTCCTGTTCAACCCCTAATGTACATTCACTTCTTTAATCTTTCTGCTTAATTTTAAATGTCCTAAGAATATTCTTGCAGTTTAGTTAGAAGAAACTAAGTTCACAAAGACTGGAATATTAGATGTTACTTGTTGTTCTCTTTAAGAAGATTTTGCAGCATCTCACTTGGAGAAGACAGCTGGGGAACCTTAAATTAGAGGAGGGAGTTAACTTAGCCCAAGACTAGGTCAGCAGGAGAATGAGAAATAGGCAAGAACAACCTAATCCAATTTTCCATCCATTTTCTTGCTCAACCACATTCCATTCAAAAAACCCCAAAGGTTATTGAACATCTAATTTTGCAGGCATTAGTCTTTAAATCACAGCAAAGCAACTCAAAGAACCTGGGGAATGACCTGTTGAGTTCTGCTTCACCTCCATAGGCATAGGTTTTCTCTCTGAGGGCTTCAGGAGAGGCAACACAACAGCTATGTAGTAGCATGGCTTTGTATGGCAAAATGTACTTTGTGTCAGAAAAGGGAGTCTCACAGTGTTCTAGATGTGATTGTCCTGAAGAAATCAGTGCTTCAGACAGCAGCTCTGATTTCTATTTTTTCTTCCTTCTGAGTTGACATCCGTGGCAGATGAATTTTCAATGGCAAAAAAAGACATCTGGAAAGCTGGGCAGACTTGGTGGAGCAGGACGTTCCACAGGCAAGGGAAGGTGAGACCTGAATCCAAGGACTAGATGTAGATGTTCTATCATGAGCCAAGCATTGCTGAAGCTAATGTAAGTGTTTCATTTGATGCCTTGAGGAGCTGGAACAGAGGCTGCACACAGAGTTAAGGGGAACAAAATGGGTATTTATTGAGGACTAGAAAGGCCTACAAAATCCACGCCCCAGCAATACAAGTGCCACAGTCATGGCCCCTGCCTGGATGGCTCCAAGATGGAAGCAAAGGAGGGGTTGGTCACAAAATCTTACACTTTTATAGGTTCTGGTTAATTTGCATGAACCCACCCTCCACCTTTCCACGTAGTTTGTGCTTAGGGCCTGAAGTTTGGGGAAACTGTCCTTGAGTTCTTACCTAGAATAGGACTGTTTTGTCTTCCTCACCCTAGCACATCAGAAAAGCACATCCAAGGAGAATAAGAAAACTTAAAACTAAAGGCATCATATGTGGAAGAAGAGGCAAGCAGACTCTATACCCTCCATTGTTAAATCAGTAATATTGTAGTGTGCTGCCGAAATCCAGCTGCATGTTTCCTTTTTTTTTTTTTACCTTTAGTCTAATCAATTTAGAAAAGGTGAAGAGGAAAAGAGCAAACAGTAGTGTGAAGCAGCTTTGGTTCTCATTAAAGATATTCTCTGCAATCTGGGTAATGTGAGATCCTTAGAAGAAAATTCTGGAGATATTTGCTGGCAACCATAAAATTTACCTCCTTACTTGAAAGTTTTCAATCTTCGTGTCTCCTAAACTCCATCCATAAAAGTGATGACAAAGCCTTTAGGTTGTATAAAAAGTTATCTTTGTCTTATTGGCATAATTTCTAATAATATCTATTATGCAAAACTTTGAAATCTCTAAGGAATCATTTACTGAATGTAGGAGACAGGTGGTAGCTCCAAGACTGATAAGTCATCACATGGTGGTGCACAATACAAAAAATAAAACTAGAGCATAAGAGTACAACAGTATTTGAGTAGTCATATTCTAACATCATCTGGATGCTGCTGGAAAAGAAATGGGATAGGTTTGCTATTTTTAAAGGATAGCCAATGTTTTATTTATTTGGTTTACATTTTTTAAGTGACTCCTAAATACTTCATAGAACCATAGACTGTACATTGCTTAATCTTAAATGCATTCAGAAGAACACACAAATAAATACAAAATGCCAATGAAGGAATAATGTAAAAATGTTCCATCCGAAATTTTAAAATATGCAAAGCCATTCATGTTTGGAGAAAAAAAAAATCTTATACTTCTCAAGAAATTATAAAGACAAGGACTTTGAAAATATGTGACAATCTGAAGTTGGACAAAAATCTCTAAACTTGCTACTTCAATTGTAGTTTTGCACAGCTGTAGACAAAGCAGGTGTGATCAGGGTGATTTCTGCTTTTGGACAGTTCCTTGGCATAGTGAAACAATAGATTAACAGACTTTTAACTCTTCAGTATCTCCCAACTTTTCCAGCAGAGAGAAACAACAGCATGCTCCATGCTGGCCTCCTTTCAGGTCAAGGTTCTCACAGCGCTTCACATATTATTCACAACTCAAAAACATATCTGACCTGTGACTATTTAGCACTCATTTCAGCGCAGCTGATTTAAGTGTGTTGCAAATCCTTCTTGCTAAATACTTATGGGAACAGTTTTAACCCCTGAGAGCCTGTCTAAAAAGCCCAATGTCCTGGTTTAGCTTTAAGCAAAAGTAGTTTCTTTGAACACTGTAGGAGTTCTCACATCCTTAGAAGTGGTACAAAAGGTGTTCTGTGTCATGTTAGTTAAGGGCCCCTTAATGGGTAGGGCAGTTCGCTGGGAACCACATAGAGAAATTCTGTTAATGTGTAGCATACTGAAAAGATGTCAGATGAAGAAAGCTCCCTCTGTAGGTGACGTGCAAAATCTTTCTAGGACATAGGTGCCGTCGGTTCTGCTCTGGAAGACTTTGGTATAATGGAAACGAAACCACTTAACAGTTGACATTAAATAATTAAGTGCCTCATCAGTATAAAGGTTCATCTGTACGCAACTTTTAAGGTAATTTAAATTTGGTTGAACCTAGTAAAGATGCAGATTTTGTGGATCTCTAAAGCTAGCATCTTAGTTTCACAAAATTTGTTCAGAGTCTTTGGGATTCTTTTGTTCTTCATACTTAATACAATGTTCCCCCTCCACATAGATATTAAATTAAAGGAAAAGTACAACACCTTACTCTCTAGACAAGAGGAAGTCTGTGCTATTTAACAAGCTTAGGGAATAAAGCCATTGTTGATTTAAATGAAAGGAAAACTCCCAATTGTTTTCAGTAATAGCCAGTATTTCACTTTCTAAAAAAATGAGCTTCTATTACCTCAAGGGTAGTACTGATTAGGAGGAGTTATACAGGGTATATATCACCTTCAGGTTTTTTCACCACAGGTTATGTCTATGCCTTCTTCTTACCTTCTCTCTGAAATTAGTTTTTCCCTAATCCTTTTTCTCCCTTCTACTCTCCCTCTCCTCTACCCCCTTGCCCTCCACCTTTTCTTTGAATTTCTTCCACTTTCCCTCCGACTCCTTCCACAGCACTGTAATGCAGCCTGCCAACTCATAAAATTATCATTCTAATTAAACTTTCAGGCTCTCAGCATTTGAATGGATTAGAATAGAGGTGAGCTAATAAGTAATCCCTTTTCCTGATCTGGTATAAAATGGTGGCGTCAGTACCAATGGGACAATTTCTCCAAGAACAGGGAATTCAGGAGACTATAAAACTTAGTTTTGGCTTAAGCTATATTTTTATTTTTCCTCTCTATAATAAAATATGAGAGGAACTTCCTTAATTTTCACATCAGTGTTTGCAGCTCAGGACTCCATTAATGCACCCCTCTCCCTGCTGCTGTTCTCTGCCCTAGTTTGCAGTCAGTTCATTCTGCACTGATGTATATTTCATTGCCCAAGGCTTAATTTTGATTTATTGTCCATCCATAAATTAGAAAAATATGCTCTGGAATTCCATCCCGCTGAAAAGCTGTGCCTGATGTCAGGGGACTGGGTGATATTTAAGATGTCAGAAATACATATTGGATTAGTGTGCTTTGTTTCCCCACAACAGCAGGTGTTTAATCATAGCTGATGGCTGAAGTTAAATGCATTAGGACAGGATCAGCCAAGAAGATGGAGTTTTTCTAAACCATACAAACTCCAGATAAATAACTCAAAACTAATTGTGTGTCCACATCTTAGATACAATTTTATTTACTTTAATACATTAAACAATGAAAATAGACCCTGGCACTTAACTCCTCATTTAAGATCTGTACAAATCTTTGATGCTAATGAGAGAGTGGCTTTTGAAGGATATACATGCTCCCTTCTTGGCCCTTCAATGGCTTAAGATATTTTCTACAGTAAAGATAACTAAGAAAGAAATACAAGGCAATAAGACAGTTACAGAGATGGTACACTGCTATTTGAGGTTGGGGGTTATTCCCACGCAAAATTCAGGACATAAATTTAAAAAAAATAATTTAAGATACACAAGACCCTAAATATCACAGACCGCATTTTTTGTCCAAGAATCCTCTTGAATTTTCTTCTTCTACAGCTGATTTTTGTTTGTTGCAGTTAAGCTTGCTGCTCTCTTTATGTTAATGAGAAGTCTCTGTGTATAGAAAAATGATCAGGCCTGGTCTTGAGCAATTTAGCTGGAGGCCGAAGAGAAGACGCTTAGGAGAGCAAACATTTTCAAGGTCAACCGGTGAACTGTAACAAGCCAGTGAGATTCATGGCGAGAATTGTATATTTTGACACAACAGCGATTTGATTAAAAGAGAAAGTAATGGGTTTAAACAGTCGCTATGAGGATGTAGCCAGACTTTGTTAGCTTTTCGCAAATTACTTAACAGAGCAGTGATGGAACTGGAAATAGGGCTGTTTTGTGTAAGGTAAAGAAAAGAGGGTTATGTTTGAAACAGGAATAATAAGAGATGCTAATGTTTGGTGTTCAACGCACTTCAATTCATTCACATTGCAACAATTTCTTGGAAGTTTAGAACATTATAAATATTATAGACAGTTATAATAAAGTTTTCTAATATTCAAAACACGGTTGCCATTACTGCATTTAAAACCACAGCCCTTTATGAATAAATAATATTCTGCAAGTACGAGACCCTCCTCATGGAGGGTTTAGATCACTGAAAAAGGCAGGCCATGGAAGAGCTACTGTTCACTTCATATGCTGCAGAGAGAAATTGAGTCAGAGAGGCTCAGACTTGCACAAAATGAGTGATTCAAAGGAAAATGTATGACACAGGGCCTCAATGCCCAGTCTTTAAATCCAGGACCTGATTGGTATTTAAGCATGAGCTTGTAGTCTAATACTGGCTATTTCAAATAAACGTTAGGCCCCTCTTTCCAACCTTTGGTGTATTTGTATTCCAGCTAAAGAGGGGATACTCCTTTACAAAAAAATAGATACTATTTTTACTGACATTGTGATTCTTTTGTCTTCCTGACTTAAAATTATTTTGAACTGAATTTTGAAATCGTGGTACAAATTCAACTGCTACCATAAAGCCAACTCCAGTTTGCATGTATCCCAAAAGAGACATTTTCTGCAGGGGAATTCCATCTTGCAAAGACGTACTAGTATATGAACCTTCTGCAGAAGAGTAAAACTTAATGTTTATAAACAGCATTATAAGCATTTTATCGGGCTGGATGTTTTAAAATTATATTTACTCTGAGTGTCCACTGGAGACTCGTACTCCAGCAAAAACTGTCCTTTTCCTTCTCCTGTTACATCTCCATTTAATGTTGTTAACATTAGCTTCTTTGCATACACAGAGGTTATGTAACTGAGGGCAGGTCTGCTTTAAAAAAATTCTCAATGAGTAAACAAAAATTCCTGTTAGTGATAAAGGATCAGTGTCTTACACTGCAGAGCAGGAGCAGGTGCTGGAATCTTCCCAGGCTTACAGGCTGGAAGATAAGACCATGCTGGCAGAGTATCAGAGATGATTGAATGTGACCATAAACATCAGAATCATAATTTCTGTTGGTGCAGGTTGTATTTCACAAATAATCTGTTTAGAAAATGTTATTGTGCTTTCTTAATCGTAATTTCTTAAGCTCCCAGTATCCAGGGTATATTATCAAGCCGTGAGGTGAATTTTCACATTTTAATTAAGCCTACCTCAGGCCACACTGCCATCAGAAAGAAGTAGCACTGCTTTATTCAGTACCTTGTGTCTGTGCTCTCCAGAGTGGGACCACACTGAGACTGAAAACAGTTCTCTAACCTGGTTGAAACTAAATGTTTTTTTGTGGTCAGCCAGGTCACAGAGTCAATCCAACTCACCACACAAAACCGCAGTCACTACCAGCTCCCTTCAGGAAGTGGAGGGAATATGTCACTGGGGATTAGATTGGGCAGGGCAGAAGAGATCATGCTGACCACTGACCAGATTTTCTAAAAACACCTTTGAGTTAGGTCCTGCTGCTTCAGCACAGCTTCAATGTCTGTTCTCTTTAGTCTCAAGGCATAAGCAGATGATGATGAAAACCTGCTAAGTACTAAGGTGGGTGAGAATCATCAACTAGTTTGGCTTCAGTTTGCTTTGAAACTGTTTGTTTAGAATTTGTATGATATTGTAGCTGCACTCAGCAGACAGATGTGCTCATAAATCCTCTCTATACTAAGGCCAAATGATGTTCAACTTATACTCCTTGTAAGGATTTGGTGAACAGTGAAGATGGTTTTTATTTTGAGGAAAATAAAAATATTGAATTCTCAATTCTGTGTCATTTATGAAAAAAATTCCACTGAATTGCTTCCAATAAGTAAGAGCTGGAGCACATAGCCCTAATTCAGATTTCCTAGAAATATTACAGAATGTAATTCACAAATTAATGCTAGATTAATTTTTTCTAAGGAGTTGTGATTCTGATTTGAGACTGGAAGGCAAAGTCTAAAGGGATAACATGTTTAAATATGCAAAAATAATAAATAACAGCTTGTCTTTAGCATAAAAATAATACAATATGGGATCTACATATTTTAAATAAGTAGTTAGTTTAAATGGAATATTAACAATAATAGAACTCAATACTAATAAGAAGTGTCCAAGAAAGATTTTGGATGCTTTGCAATTCAAAGCCAGGGGAAAAGATCTTCCAGTTATTACATACTTTGGCCCCTACAAAATCATAATGTACTACCTGTAGTATATGTACTGGGTTCCTTTGATTTTCACTAGTCTTAAAAAATATTTTCCAGGCTAAGATTTTGGATTGAGCAGGATGTTTATCAGGAATCACAATTCCCAATTTCTCAGCTCTTCCATGGATTCCTTGTGTGACCTTGAATAAGTCAACACACTTCCATTTCCATTGCAGAACAAAAGATATCCTATTTATCTCCCAGGGGTCTTGTGCATCTTAATCAATCAATATTTTTCATGACATTTTGAGATCCACAGATAATTAGAGATTCTGCAACAATAAAACGTAAGTAAGTGTACACGTCTTAGAGGCTGTTTTTTCCCCTGCAGTGTCTTGCAACTCCAGTGGGACTAAAGAATATCTGCACACCTTTCTAGTGTACACTGAAAGGAAATAACTTGCTAAAAGAAACCCAAACCCAAACAAGACTACCAAACATTTCTCCTGTTTCATTATCCAAGATGTTCTATGAAGGAAAATAGAAATTCTGATGAGCTCTGACCTCTATCTTTTCCTGTAGAATCACATCACTACAGGAAAATGACCTATCATTTTGAAAAGGAAGCACAGATAGTTTGGTTGTGCTGGAAGTCTAAAGTAGAGCTTAAAGACAATTGGAATCTTAGAAAAACTGTCAATTACCAGTAGTATCATAGGACATTTCTTTGGAAGCAATACACAGGGAGGGTCCCGCCCTATTTGTGTGGTAGACACTAGGTGTTTCAGTGAGATCTGTAATTAAATGATAAATGATATTGTACTCTGCTATGTTTCCACTTGCTCTAGTAATAAATCACTGGGACATTGGAATGTCCTAGGTTTTGCTACCAGGCCTGCTTCTCCTGAGGCAGAACTTTGAACTATGAATTTTCTCCTCTGCATGAGATACTGTACACTTCATAAGCAAGAAATAAGGGCAAAGTTTCATATGAACATTTCTCCAGGCACTATTTATTCTTTAGAATTGTGGTTACACACTTTGTACTGTAGGGTCAGCACAGGACAGAAGTCTGGGATAGTTCACAGAGAAAACATATTTTTGATGAGTATTTCTGATGAGTCACATATTGCATCATATCACTGTGCCGCACTTACAGACATCTGAAAATACTCATCAGAAATAAAACCATTATTAAGAGTGTTAGCTTTCTGGAGTCCTGTCCATCTAGAGACCACAGGAATAATCTTTATTTCCACAATGAAATTAATCTGGATACCACATGGGCTGAGATAATGGAAGTCAAACTTTTATTCTAGCTCTAAGCAAAACCATCTTCTTCATCAGCTGGGCAATTTATCTATCTGAAATAATTGAATTTGCTAACAACAATGCTGATAATAAAGTCATACCTATTATTTCAGACTGAAGACAAACAAATGACTGCAGATAATGAAAAGTAAGATGCATATTTTTTTTTTCTATTCATTTGAAAATTGAAGTACTATTTAGAGCTGTTGAAATTACAAAAGGAAGCTCATCACTTCCTGGATATGCTTCTAAATCCCATTTGCAATCTTCTAAATGTTTAGTAACTAATTAATCTTTCATACTTCCTAGTGGCACAGACAGCTCTTTAACTTTTATTTTAAACTGCTCATGATGATACACATACAGTAACACTAAGATGAGGCAATTCATGATTATGCATGCTGTCCATTCAAAAAAGTGAGAAGGTAAAAGACACTCCTCTCATAAAACTCATTTAGGACAATCAAATGTCAATGGGTAATCCATGTATTAATTTAAAAAAACTTAAGCAGTCCCCCAAATTTAATTGTTTTTAATTTAATTTATTTAAATGTTCTAATTGCCTATCTACAAGTGGGATAATTTTGCTAGCCTCATAGTTTTTAAAGTGGGACCTCTCTTCTATCAAAATTCTGTTGGCGACAGGCATAGACTACAAATACCTCTGCAGCAGGTTAGTTCTTTTTTTTTTTAATCATACATACAGCAAAATACATTGGTCTGGCATATGTGCATCTTCCAGGATTTCACTTGAAATCAGATTGAATTTAACTACTTTGAGAATTTTGTTACAACTCCTAAAATCATATCAAATTTTTGGATGTTCTGAGTATATAACTTGAGACAAAAATGTGGTTTTGTAAAAACCCATAGCATTTAGTTTTGATAAAAATCAAGCTAAAATTTCCAAGACTGGGAGGTGATTTTGTCAGTCTGAAATTTTACAAAATCTGTTGTGTTGCAGTTGAATTTTATTTTGACATTATTATTACTCTCTAGGAAGGGGATTCAAACCATCTGAGAAAATGGAAATCCTTGCAAACAGAAATGGATGCTAAATTAAAAATGTAATTCTTCATGCACCTCTGGTTTAACCTGACAGAGCATAACAATTTTAAAGGAGTATTTATAGTTATTTAACCAAAGATTACAGAGAAAACACTGTTCTCCCCTACCCATTTTCTCTTACCACAGCTGAAACTAGTGAGAGGCCGAATTAATTACCTCCACCCACTGCACAAAATTAGGCTTCATAGCTTAGTTTTAAGAGGGGGGAGTAGGATTTCTTTCAGAGTTAGGCAGCTCTATAGTATGGTGGGAATGGAGAAGTCAGTGAGGAGCATAGATTAGTCTGAAGAGTGAGTAGCACCTTCCTTCTTCTTGGTGATTTTCATAAAATCATAGAATGATAAGGGTTGGAAGAGACCTTAAAGACCATCTAGTTCTGTGGAGACCTTGCAAGGCACTTCCAGTTAGAAAGATACAAGAAGCCTCTCAGTTATATCCTTTTGATAACGAATCCTGTTCTATGAAGTCAAGACAACCCTTGTTCTGTTTCCTAGGACAGGCCCCTGCCCTCTCTCTATCAGCCTTTTGGTCACTCCCAGCCTGGTTCCCTGTTGGCCCCTACCCCTTGTGAAACCCCCATGTAGCTAACCCAAAGCCCCAGACCATTGCCTTTGCCTCTGAACTCCAGCACTGTGCACACACGTGGCTGAAATAAACATCCCTGTACAATCCATGCAAAGGCTCTCTCTGTTTCTTCACCTGCTTCACCTCAACAAGAACCCCAACCACAACATAGTTCCAACTCCCCATCACTGACAGGGGCATCTCCCAGGTTGCTCAAAGCCCCATCCAACCAGGCTTTGACTACTGCCAGGAATGGAGCATCCATAATTTCTCTTGTTGTCTCACCACCCTCACAGGAAAGAATTTCTTCCACATATCTAGCCTACATTTTCCCCTTTTCAGTTTGAATCCATTACTCCTTGCCCTATCACTTCAGCTGCTGCTGAAAAGTCCCTCTCCAGTTTTCTTGTAGTCCCACTTAATTGATTTTATTGAAGTCAGAATGTCTGTGTTGCACAAATATAAATCTAAAGCCCTTCCACATCTGCTTCAACATGTTGGACTCATCTATTTGTGCTTAGTATATGGAGCTAATCAAAGGTCCATGATGTACTTCTGTCTTCATAGCAGCTCTTTTAATTTCCACAGTTCCACTTCAAGTGCATGTTTTGAAAACCTCATGTACTGATGAGGACAAAGGGAGTAATCATAGGCATAGAATAGCTTCCAAACACACCAATTTCATCTTGGAAAAGAGACAAGTGAGTGAGGAGATAGTGGAGGCAAGTAAAATCAAGCTGATGAACTGATGAATAAATGAGAACAGAATAACAAACAGGGTCAGACCTATCAGACCTACAGACCTACAGTCAGTAGGTTTAAAACAAAATATCTTTTCACATAACATCACCGTAACCTGCAAACATTCCTTGTTGAGGAAAGCCAAAGTATATATGTATTTAATAGAGGATAAGATACATTCCTGGCAGGAAGAGCTACCAAAAGTGAATAAACACATGATTCCAACACTCCTTAAATTTCCTAAATGGCTGATTGACAAAGAGAAGAGGGATCACAATTCATTTATACTTTACAGAAGCAGATTTGGAAAGCAAACTACATTAGACAAGTCTTTCACAGAGTTTTTCTCATTTATTTTACCTTAGCTAATGTAGTTTGGTGTGTAAACTGAAATATTCCTAATCTGAAAAGTTTACAATATCTGACCAAATCGATTATGAGACCTGAGAAGCTTTTGCAAATTGGCAAGCCCTACACATTTTCTTTTACAAGACTATGGTCTAATACTCTTCACCAGAATAGAGAAGCAAGTAGGAACTGAGCCATATAATTTAGGAGTGTTTCACTCCTGATCTTCATGCTACAGGTGATCACTTCGCTGGTGGATTTTACACATAAAGTTTAAGAACAGGGAAGGTGAAGTAAATCTGACTCACACACCAGGGCTTGTTTAGGGTTCTTCTCCCTGTAGCTCTTCTGGATCGGCCGTATGCCTTGTTTGCTGTCTATGAATGTTGTTCTCCTGCCACTAATCTCAGGAGAAGCTCTGATATCATCCATACCTGCCATGCTCTGCTGATGTTGTGGGAACAGTGAAGAATTCCATGGCATGGTAGTCTGGTCTTGGTTTTTTCAATGCTGTGACCAACCTTGCAGTATCAATCCACTTTATGGGTCTTCACAGGGAAGAAACAAGCCATTGTTCAGAAAGATATCTGCAGAATTCTGATAAGAGAATAAAGAGGCCTGAAAATTTTCTATGTGCAGTTCTTTTCATGGCAAGATACTCTACTACTGCTTAATCCTCTCCTTCCCCTTTGATTCTTATTAATTCTCACCCCAACTAGGTACATTCAGAAGGTGGGAATGAACATGACTCAGTCGTGTGCCTTTTTCCCAAACTGGACCCTATGCCCCTCTCTGGTTGTGCCGAAAAGTCTGAAGGAAAGGATAACATGTCCATGGTCCCTGAAAGTCAGGGACATCATAACAGGGCATGGGACCACAGAGTCTTTGGCTCCGTGCTGCTGATTTCTCCATATTTATGTTTTTTATCATTACTCAGTTCAGCCACACAAGGCAAATTGTGTTTAATAAATTAGCCTAATGGATTCAGCAAGTGGTTTGTGAGCAGTGTGCTTCCTCCAGTTAAGGAAAACATTTATATTCCCTCTCTCTTTGCTTTTCATAACAAAAAGGGTAAGCAGAGGGCAGGGTACAGTGGGGAGGGGGGAGCAAGCCTGCCTGTCATCCCTGGGGCTGGGGATATCATCAGGGCCAGCCCGAAAAGGTTTGCAAGGAGCCTGGGGCGCCGGTGCCCTTTGTCTTGTCACCAGTGGCCAGGCAGCCCAAGGCTGAGGTACCTACCACAGCCTCCCTGGCAGGCAGCTCCCTCCCCTTCCCAGTGCTGCACATTAAACTCTTCCAAAGGGGCCTCTTTAACAGCTCCCCATGAAATAATAATTCATTATGTCACTAGGAGGAAAGAAAAGGAGTGTAAGTGTCTTGATGGGATTAGCGTAAACCCCCGCAGAGATGATTTAGGAGCCGTGATAATTCATTTAATAGGGGCCTGGGGTAAATTGCTAGACAGGGAAATGTAACTGAACCAGCTTAGAAAGGGCGCATTACAGGTCTGTATATGATAACTGGCTTCATTAGCAATATTTAAGAGATTTCATTTAAGAATGAGTCATAAAATGCAGAACTATTTCATCCACCTGGTTTGGTGGCCTTTAGCTTTACTCTGTCTGAATATTAAATTGGAAATGGCACCACAGCAACACATTTTGGAAACTGTTCTTTTGGCTGTTATTTGTATGGTTGGTTTAGCTTCTCATTTGTTAACCTTTTAAAATGAGTATCATTGAAGCGGCTAACGGTACGCCCAGAATTCAGGGAGATGAGAAGACTACAATGACTGAGAACAGACTGCTGCAAAACTTAGCAAAAACTCCAGGTTCCCACTGCTGTGCACACACAAGGGTCCAGAAAGTGTCAGCAAGCAGCAAACGCTTTCCCATGAAGCTCAGTAAGCTGGCTCCTTTCCCACTGAATACCCCTGATTTTACAACAGCTTGGAGGGGTGGAACAACAAGCATGCATACAGATATAGTCAGATGGACTTTGGGAAGCCCACCATCCTGTACCATGGAGCTGAGGTTTGCCTCAGGTACTATAATTAGTAAATGCTAGGTTTGAGTTTGAAAAAGGAAAGATAGATATATGATAATTTTCTTCCACTCACCAATATTTTAAAATTGGTAACCCTGAAAAAAGTCTGCTTTTTTTAAAGCACATTAAAATACACTATAAGTGTGGCCTAAAAAACTGACTAGAGGTTCCTGTTCTCTATGTGTGTAAATATTAAATGGGCAATTTCTAAGGGGTAATTACTCATGAGTAAAAATTAAAATTTATTATATGAGATTAGAGAACATAAAGAACTTAATTCTGTATAGCCTTGCAACTTCATTAACTCCTCTGGGGCTGTGAGACATAAACAATGGGAGAACTTGACCTGGCACTTACATGGATTAGATGTGTGTGAGGTGATGTCCATTATTCACACAAAAAGAATTGTTCATGTTTAAAACTAGTGTAAAGTGTTTTATTCACCCTAAATATAGGGGTGCTGTGCTTGTCAAGTAATGTTTCAGTAATATTTGTCACCAGCACTAATGATTTTGATCCTTTGGCCCATTAGATGCATTTTAGGAGTCATGATGCATTTCAGGATTTGAGACAAGGTTTTAAAAAAATGAATCATAAGCCTGCAAACTTTTTCAGTGGTCCCTTTTTATTTATCACTCTTGATTTTTTTAAATCACAGAAAACAAAGGAAATGCCCTTATAAAGAAGCACCATCAAATAAATTATTAAAGTAATTCTGTCATAAACATGTGTGCTACTTATTCTTCTGCTAAAATATTGAAACGAAACAGTGATATTTTAACCACTGCATAGGATTAGATTAAGATTTGATGATCATATTTTATCTGGGGATGTTGCCAACTGAAGTGCATTATAATTCACTGTGCAAGCTACTATCACAGAAAACAAATAACTGAATTCTTTTTAGCCTTCAAACAAAATGTGAATGTATTAATAAACTCTTCTATTAGAAAAAGCAAGTATTATATGCAAAACAATGCAATGAGAAATATAGGACTGTAAAAGATGAACCAGATTTTCTTTAGGTATTAAAATTTAGCAAAACCTCTTGTTCTGTCTGTCTACCACAGAAATCCCAGAGATATTAGCACCCTTTCTTTCCAACTTCAAAATCCTACAATAAAGATGATGCACTTGATATACTATTGTAAACCATTTCAAAATATAGTAAGCAATATCTTTATTAAAGGTAGCTAAAGATATTAATAACTATGACTGTCAAATGTAGGAATAAGACAAGTGTTTTAATAAATCTTCACTAATACTCCATACAAATATAAAAGAATGACTAGCTTTCTCTCCCTTCCTTTCCCTAGTGACCACTGCCCGTTATGACTTTGAATGATTCCCTCTAATGGAAGACAGCCAATACTGTCCATTATTCCAGATGGTCAGCTCGGCTGTGAAGTTCTGCTAATGCTTCTTTGCATTCAGACATAATTCGGCAGGTTCGATTTTTTGGGTGTTTTTTTTGTTGCTGCTTTTTTTTGTCTGGTTTTTGGTTTTTCGTGGGTTTTAGGTTTTTTGGGTTTTGTTTGTTTTGTTTTGCTTTGCTTTGCTTTTTTTGTTGTTGTTTGTTTGTTTTGTTTTGTTTTGTTTCACATGTATATCCAGTCTAAGATCAGCCATCTAATAGCTGGCAGAAAAAAATCTGGGCCATCTTGCTGATTACTTACAAATTCCATTTTAGTATTCATGTTAGAAAGTGAACAGTGGTTTCTTCCTCAGCTCATACTAAAAGAAATTCAAAACAGACCAACAGCTCTGTAATAGCCAGTAGAATCATACATTAATCACTTGATTCTCCACAGCCAGGAGGTGACAGGTAAAAATATAAGCAGACTTTGTGCATACATTCTCAACTGGGCTGTACTTACAAAATAATCCTGCCTGTTACCACAATCTGCACTGAACACAAACAGGATTTGGTCCAGTATCTTCCATGTAGCAGATGTTGCTTTTTCATGTATTGGGGATATTTGACATGCTCTGCCCTGATTTCTGTAAAAGCAATACAAATCATGCAAATATTTCATGCTCTAATCAGCAGAAAGTAGATAAGTACTGGCCTGTGCATGCAATTTACCAAAGCTCAACTAATTTTTCAGTTAGTAGATAATGGCTGGATATTATAAAGTAATGCTCATCACTTCACACAAGCAGCATTTGCTTAGTGCTGTTCTCTGTTAATACAAAGAGGCATTAGCAGACACTTGTAAATTTTCCTATGTACAGCTTACATAAAAACTAATGACAAAAACAACAAATGACAACTGCTCCCATTTAAAGGCACTGCACCTAGAATAAATATTCTAGGTGTCCTTGGGGACAAATATTTCAAGTGCTTAAATATCTTTCTGGCATGCCTTCCAGCATTCTTCTCCTCTTAAAAATCATGCTAAAAAAGTAGGCTTACACACTATTTACATGATGTTCTGTAACAGGAAGCTTACAATGCTGCATTTCTGGTCTTAAAATTAAAGTTATTTGATTATTTTTACAAGTAACTCTATGAAAAATGGACCGGTAGTTTTGACACTGAATTATTCTAGGATTTTATCTTTGCACAGGAATACAAATTTGGCTGTGCATTTTATTGCAAAAATAACCACTATTTAATTTATATATTTTATTCCAGGCAATAAGATATTTCCAAATATTCAAGGAACATTCAGCTAGAAGCCACCGGTATTTCTTTTTTTTAAAAAAAGACATAATTGTTTTTGAGAGAAAAAATAGTTATACATTTGATCTGCTGACTTTTTCAGAAATTATTATCCTTAAAGCACTCTTGGTACTCTCAATAAAATAAAGTTTAACTTGTGTTTGAAACACACATTACAAATAGATGTATAGATGAACGAGATATTGAGAGAAGGAAGAGTACAGATTATGAATATTAAGATTTATATTAATCTATAAGCCTATTAAAGTACAGTAAAACCTGTCCTTCAGACCACCTTTTTAAAGATATCACCTCCCTGATGGGACCACTAAATTTCGGGCCAAATTATTTTCCCATAAAGAACAATGAAAAGAAAATGATTATATTAAGACTACTTCTACTATGGTTTCTTTTCATTGTTCCGCCAAAAATGATTCCAAACAGTAAAATAACATTGATTTTGACCTTGTTAATGAACCTGAAGAACTTCAAGGCATACTTGACCATAGATTTCCCTTTAAACAGGAAAAAACTGACATGTAGTCATCATAATTTCATCAACCTTGGCAGAAGAGATGTAATTTTACTGATATTTTGGATAACCAGCTTGTCCTGATATTGTTAACGTTCCACAGGGACAAAAGCATGGGGTTTTTCATCATACCAACACTCTTAAATGATTCTGTAATTTGTATCACGTTGATTAAGTCTTCAGAGAGTTAGGAATATTTTAAAAGGCTGTGTTGTACAGATTTATGTACTATTATGGGATTAATTTAATTTTTCCAAGATGTCCATCTTCCCTATGGTTAGAACTTTCCAGAGGTGTCTCACTGGGACTGCCTCACTCCCTTTAAGAGGCTACACCTCATCTGTGTAAAGCATAGATGATCACAGTTTCCATTCACATTATAAGTCCTAGAGACGATAGGTCCCAGAGTGCAATGTCCCATTTTGATTTAAACTGCTTTTCATAGGCTGGGACCTCCAAGAAATACCAGTCTGGTTTTGGAGATTTCAAAGTATGAGCTGCAAAAAGCATATTGGTTCACCATCAGCCACCATCTTTTTTGTGTTTTTGCAATTCTACATCTACGCATACACAAAATCCAGTGTGTTTCCTACATATTTTTTCTGCCAATTTTCCTATGTGTTTTTATCATTCAGTGTATTTAGTTGAAATCATAGAATATGCTGAGTTGGAAAGAGCCCACAAGGATAATAAAATCCAACTCCTGGCCCGACACAAGACACCCCTAGATTCACACCATGTGCCTGAGAGCAGTGTCTAAATGCTTCTTGAACTCTGTCAGGCTCTGACCATTTCCCTGGTCCCTGGGGAGCCTCTTGCAGTGCCCAGACAACACTGGGTGAAGAGCCTTTTCCTGATATCCAGCCTAAACATCATCTGGCACAGGTCCATGCCATCTCCTTGTCCTGTCAATGGCCACCACAGAGAAGTAACCAGTGCCCGGCTCTCTGCTTCCCCTGAGGAGGAAGCTGTCTCCTTTCAGTCTCCTCTTATCCCTAGCCTAATTACCTCAGCTACTCCTCATACAGCTTACCCTCCAGGTCTTTCACCATTCTCACGACCTTCCTTTGGATGCTCTCTAATACCCAATTGTCTTTTTTTTTTCCTTTTTTTTTTATTGTGGCAGCCAGAACTGCCCCCAGTATTCGAGGTGAGGCTGCCCCAGTGCAGAGCAGAGCGGGACAATCCCTCCCTTGCCTGGCTGCTGATGCTGTGTCTGATGTCCCCCAGGACACAGGTGGCCCTCCTGGCTGCCAGGACACTGCTGGCCCATGTTCAACTTGCCACAGGCCTCTTTTCATGGAGTTGCTATCCAGCGTCTTGCTCTCCACTTTGTCCATACGTGCCCTGTTCCAGGTACAGAATTCTTACTTTATGTGAAGCATCCTAACCCCTGCTGTCACTGGGAAGCATATTTCTTGGCCTTTACAGCTATGATACTAATAACTTATTACATTCTAAATGGTTTTCTTCCTAAGGCAGTGAAAAAACAGTTAAAAACCAAGCAAGCAATGTCTTCAAAACTTGGAATACACTTGAATAGTATTTTTTAAATTCTGCATATAACCTTAATTTTCCTGGAACTAAACCAGGCATTTCTAATGTTAAAGAACAAACCCAAAATCAGATCATTAGGACTATTTTGTTACTGCTTTCAGAGCTCTGGGTGGTTTTGTTTGGAATATATGTCTTGCTGTAATGGCACACAGCGACTTGGTGATCCTCATAGATAGAAGCAGAGAGGAAATGCATTTAGAGAAGAATTAGAATTTGCCCTCATTGGAATTTCTTTGGCCTTTCATCAGTAGTGGGACATGCCCTTCCCACCCAGGTTCTGATGTCATACTCAGAAGATGTCAGGGAAGCTTTTGAGATGTGCAGCTGTTCAGTGTAGTTTTAAGTGGAAAGACTTAGTATACCTCAGCTGTCCCAATGGAAAAACCCTAACATCTGAGCCGGGGGTTCTCAGAGGACCCTGTGCTGGTGACCCGTTCAGCCAAAACTGCCCCACTGTGATTGGAAGTAACAAAGGTGGTTTCTGCACCTTGACTTATTTTCACTTGTCAACATGAGATTCAATTAAATTATTATTCTGCTAGATGAGGCATAGTCTACCAAACTGCCACTTGCCTTTAATCCAGTGCATTTACTGGACTTGTTGTGCCCTATTGCCTCCAATTCACAAGCTATTCATTGTGAATGCTAATGGTGTTGCTAGTAACTTGAGATTTGTGTTGGTAGTCTTGGAGCAGGAATGCTTCAAGTTAGTGTTGTCACTAGACAATTCACACAACAAAATCACAATCCAGATCTGCAATTGTAGGAGTAGTTGTCTCTTGTGGATTCCCAGAGAGGCAGATCTTGACTCCTCTCTTCACTAATCCTTTCTTCTCCTCCCCTTCCCCTCTCTCTCTCACTCTTGCCACATGGTCCCACCACCTGCCTTGCACCATCTTCTTTGCTCATCAGAACCTCCCTCCTTTTCTTTCAGCTCAGTCACCCAGCAGAAAATCACCTCCTTTTATCTGCATTTGTTTTCTGCCAGGTTGGCACACTGAATCAGTTCTCAGAGGAGCCTGGGGAGGGTCAGTGTGCATGACAAGTGCCAGAAGTGCCTGTCTGGGGGCGGGGGAGAGGAGGGGAGGAAAAAGAATGGAAGTGGGACCTGCCCTCACTGGTGGCTGTGGACTGGCTGAGTGATTGGCTGATCCCATCATGCTGAAGAAACAGAAAACCTGAAGGCACTTTATAGGATCTAGTAATTGATTAGATGGATTATTCACATTTCTTTGAGGATGTTCAAACTCACTGGTAAGCTCTGCTTCATGAACTCACATTATTAACCCTTCTAATCACAGGTTTTATTACTAAAGAGAATAGTTACAACTTACAGTTAGCAGTCTGGTGCTCACAAAACAGAGTGGTAAGAGAAACAAAGATTAATAAAAAAAGCTGATTCACTGAAATTAAACTCTGCAATTTAGGTCTTCCAGCCCAGACTTTGATTTATGCCATGACACTTTGTTGTGTGAAAATGTCCAATAGAGCCAAGACTGTGTTCCTGCTTCAGCCCACCTTTCTGTAATGAGTGTTTTGGCAGAGTAATTTGGCAGCCCTACAGTACTTGAAAGGCTGTTTTTTTCTTGTGCTTTTTACACACCAGTACCCCTTTTTGCTCAAATGAGATTTTCTTGAAGCTTGTAATAATTTAAACCAACCCTCAACTCATATTTGTCCAAACACATATTTTAATATGATGTTTAAAATGTTTGTGTAGGCGTGTTAATACCCGTCATGTATTTGGGCTAAAAAGCAAACCATCATTTTAATATTGTTTCATTACTAGTATTTGATGTGTGACACAAATTCATGACTGGTTAATGAGCAAATGTCAGTGTGGCACAACTATTTCTGTTACAGAGCAATCAGTGTCTCAATAAGGGTTTGTTAAAGCCAGGGTTTAATTGTTTTTCCTTCCTCAACAGTTCAGTGAACTAAATGCAATTTATTGTCTTCTCACTTTTTTCTCGTTCCTCCTGAAATTTCCCAGTGTTTTCCTTGCTGCATCTGTACTGGAAGCCACGAGCATCTCTTTACCATTATCATCTATACAGCCTGATAGATGCACTTGGATGATTTATATATAAATAAAACAAAAACTCTTTGCCCAGAGGAGCCTAAAATCAACTGTTTGAGGGCTGCAATTGCTATCACGTGGGCGGGATTGCTGTGTCCATGTGTTATCAAGTTGAAAATTGTGGCTGAAAGCTTTAATTCTGCAGTCAGCTCTGCTAGTGAGGAATAGATTCAAGCCCCAGTCCTGCAGTTGGCTGTGCTGGCCAGCAGCCCAGCGCCTTTGCGGAGCCTGGCAGCGGGCATCACCAGCAGACAGGACGACGCAGTGAGGTCCTTCACAATTGAATTTTGCTTGTTAGTGTTGCAAATCAACCCATCTCTTTTTTTCCCCTACTCTCTTTCTGCAGGAAGGGCTCTAAACTCTCATATCTAGTGGCCCATAGTTTGTGGGGAAGACACGGGCATTTTCTTTTGGGCAACACTGTTCAGAATTCCTTGGTGCAAAACACTCTGACTGGCATGTTTTGCTGCTAATTGTGCAGTCCTTGTTCAGGCAAAATTCCTGTTATCTCCTCTGGGCATTTTGCCCAAGTAGGGAAGCAGGATCCATTTTACAGTGGTCTGTAAAAACAAGCATCTTCCAGTTCTAACCTGTTTCAAATAGTTCATTGGCTATGAACAGTGAATCTATATGGTTAAAAAGATATTAACTGGCAGATTTTAGGTAATTAAAATATAAAATATCAATATTACATACAATTTAGAAAGGCTATCCTTTGATTTATGATTCTTTGCTGATATATTGAACAGTATTGCCCAATACACATATTATGTATTGTAGTAATTATGTATTACAGGGTTGTATAGCTTTTTGAAACAGCAAAATGTACAATGTGTATTTAAAGACTTTGATCACCTATTGGGAGCGATGTTAATTATGATTTGTGAATTATTTTCTGTATGAAATCACAATCTTTACAATAACAATATATAGATTATGAACTTCTCAGAAAACCTAATGCCTATGGGTGATATTTTGGTTGTTTAAGCACTGTCATTCTGGCAGAGCATTAATTTAGATTTTCATGCTCTAGTCAGCACCTTGGATGTCCTTAGAGTTTTACACTTGGATTAAAAATACATTGAATTCATCAAGCATATTGTTAGCAAAATGAACTGGGGACTTCCCTGTTGCAAACCCAGTTTTATGATTTTCTGACTCTAAATGACCTAAGAGAAAACCAGGAATGTTTGCAATTTTGTGGTATAAATCTTTTCTCCCTAGCCTTCTGTAGTTTTGAATTTCTGATATAAACTGTGTGTAAATAGATATTAGACTGGTTTCAATATTGAAAATTGATCCTATTCCTTCTCTACTTATGTCAATAGCAAGGCCACCACTTCCTGGAAATCATTAAGCAGAGTAGATCAGATCTGCAGCTGGTTCAATCCCAGATATGGATATTTCAAACAATTCTAAGTGAATCTACAGAAAATTCAAAGCTCACAAACCCAAGGTCTGTCACCTGCACACAAAAAAATCCTAGTTACAAGCAGAAAGAGATCAGGATGCAAGAGAAGTAAGGAGAATTTGCACCAAAGAACATTCTATTGTGATACAAAAGAAATAAATCTTATGTGTATGAAAATCATAGGCTTTAAGATTTGGAGAGAGTTGTGCAATTGACAATCAAATGGAGCCTAAAGGAAATTATGAGGTTTTACACTAAAGTCCTGAAATAAAGAAAGTAATATTTTACAGCAAAAAATTGCAAATGTCAAGATTAAATCATAAGACTTTGCACCATTGAGCCACTAGCTAGCTCTATAGCTCCTTCAGTTCTTAACACAGGGAAAGACCAACTTTCATGGTCAATAAAACTTAAGAACTTTAGAAATACATTTAGCCATATAAATAATATATTTGTGACTTTTCCTCCTTCAATAGCTAATTATGGGAAAAAATGAATACATGGACTCCATGGCTGCTAACCTATTCTTGCATTTGTTCTCAAGCTAATTTTTAATCACTTTTGTTTGTTCCAAGGAAATTATACTAATTTCTCAATTTAAAAAGAGGTAAATTAAGAGAACAGGGTGGTTTTTGTCTGTCTTACTGCAGTGGTGAAATCTTGAGTATATATACCTTGGAATGAGCCAGCCAAACCAGATTCAGAAGTGGAAAACCCAGATCTCAAATGCCTAAACTGCTTGCTCCAGTCCAAAGCTGGACAGGTGGCGACCCAGATTGAATCAGTAGTTGTGGGAATGATTTGATTCACAAACAGGGTTATAAAATTTTATATGGAGATGCCAGTGAAAGTCACAAGATCATAGAGCAAAAGACCTTATTCACATAAATTACCTGAATGGCTATGAAGCATAAAGGAAATAAATTGAACAATATTGCCCATACTTAGTTTACAGGCATATGGTACGTAGCTTCACATGATATACATGATAACAATGGACATACTTGTGAATTCCATAGAATAATATTGATATGTACCCCCTTAATAATTCAAAGAAGGAAACAGTTGCTTGTTCTGAGCTTATGAATTCACACATATGGATGATGCATTTTACTGCATAAAGAAGGCTTTTTTAGCTCAGAAACTTGTCTATCTTTCCTCATGCAGTATCAGCTAGTCTAATACCACTCTAATATTACCTTTCTTTGCAAGCCTTCTTTTATTACAGACACAATCACACATACACGTTGAGCATCTTTATAAGGAATTAATTTTGGTAAGTGTGGGGGCATTCAAAGGGGGATATTAATTTCTGGAGGGGGAGCCTCTGCTGGTACCTGGCAGTACAGCACAAATGGTTCACATCTGGCACGAAAACCATTTTTTTTTATAGCTAGTTCCACACCTGTACCATATGTAAATATATATAACAGCAAAATATTTCCAACCCTGTCTACCCAGCTGATGCATTGATCTCAGCGGATTCTGAGATATAAACTTCAATTTGGCCCCTAGTCACTTAGTGGACAGTGCCACCAGCAGCTCTGACACCGGGTTATTTGTTGTTGCTGTTTGCTGTCCCTGTTTGCACATTAATCCAGTGACAATTAGGTGTCAGCGAGCGTTGTTTCTGCTCGCTGATAGCCTTGGGCTCTGCGCTTGAAGCCCTAATCAGGAGTGTAAACTCTGCTATATTTCAATTTGGAGAAGCGCTCTTCCGCTAAGAGGCCCCTGGCACTGCGATAAATAAAACGCCTATTTACTCTATTGCCACACTTAGACATCTAATGCACTTACTACCGGCCCCCTAATCATGGCCCACAGTTAAATCCGCCTATAAATCACTCCATTCTCATCCTGCAGATTAGTGAAGCCATTTTCCCCAAACCCCACAATGAGCACTGTTTCCTTTTCTTGTTAGTCAAAAGCGAGATGATTTTTATTAGGTTAAAGACAAGCTCACAGATGGTAAATCGTGTGGAGGGAAATAAGATGAAGAGTCCTGTGGCCTAGTGGGGATGGCAGGTGGGACAGGGTGGGCTGTGACTCTGGTAGGCATCATCCCACCCTAGTGCATCACAGCCCCAGTAGTGCATCATCCCACAGCTCCAGACCCAGGCGACATCTCTCCACTCATTGCACAAAAAGGCAGCAGCCCACAGGTGTGACGAATGTGTCTGGCTTCAGCAACCATCAGTGAAGGCAGAGGGGCAAAGGGGCATGTGGGATATCTTTCCATTTTGTGTCACCCGCTGCCGGGTTTATCTGCAGAGGCTTCTGGACTTGAATAAATGTGTCTGGCACAAAGCAAGGTCTGGAGAAACAAGCACTTGCCATCGATACAGTCCTACCAGGAACAGTCCAGCTTTATCCTCCACAGCACTGCTATGCACAGTGGGAGCAAACACAACTGATGCAGAACATCTAATACAAACGGCTTGTATCCCCTTAAAAACAGGACCTTCTCTCAACCCTCCTTCATATACCTTCAGATAAGTAGCACTACCTAGTGTACAGCTGTTTTAGCATACCCAGGCACCTAATGTAACTGTAATGCATAGTACAATACATTTTGCATTTTTTTCAGTGGCCGGTAAGGAAGAGATTCTGGGTTTTTAAAATTAGGTTCATTATTCTCAACCATTCACTGAATAATTTCTGTGAACAATTTCCAGTCTTATTCAGGTAAAATTTGTTGCAAATATCTGATATTTTAAATTCTACCTGGGTTAATCGGTTGCATAGGTCATGCACTTGTCTGCATATCTTTGATTGAAGGAGCACTGCGCTGAGATATCAGATTTTCTGTGCAATAACTATAATAAATTCAGAATTCATTATCCATAAATATTCTGTGACATTTGCTCTAAATTTTGGCACAAGGTTCTGATAGCAGACCCCTGGGTTAGGAGGACCATAGAAAGCAAGCAAAACTGAGAAGCAAAGCACAGCATGTTCAAAAACCTCCAAGTGAATCAAAGAAATCGTTGGGGAATGCTTTTATTTTTACAGCATCAGTCTGTTGCCCTTGATAGGTGGCAGAATTGCGTCCCCTTTCTGGGTACGAAGCTTTCACATTACGTGTTCGTGCAAAAGCCATCCAGAGGGATGACAGAGATTTACATCACCCACGGAGCACGGTTTGCCCCATACGTGGACATGCACCCATATGGGCCATTGAGGGGAAGTGGCAGCTGTCACTGTGCTGGGGCCCACGCCGCCACAGGCTCTGCAGATTGACCCTCCAGCACTAAGTCCCTGCTCCATCTCAACCTCCACCGGGATAAAATTCAGCCCCTTCTCTCAGCCTTCTCCCCCTACTCCTTACTTTTCAGGTTCTAAACAGGATGGATTGCAGTGAAGAGCTCCCTGTAATCTCTCTTTAACCATTTCCATATGACAACTGCTTTGGACCCCCGCAGCCGAATGAAAAGGCCAGAAGCCTTGGCTCTGCTGGGGGGTGGGTGCCCCTGGGGAAACATATGTAAACAAAGCCCAGCTCTGTAGCCTTTTGCACCTCTCTCTCTTTTCCCATTCTTGCTTGGATCTCAGGTGGAATTAAAGGGATTAAAGCTGAGCGTAAATGAGGCGAGTGTGTAAAATGACTCCTTTCTGAACCAAACGGCATGTTCCGTGCTGAGGAAATGAGATGCCCATTTAAATCTCATCCATCCACCGCCTGTGGCCACCACCATGTACCTGCCTACTTAGCCCAAGGGTTAATTAATTGAGGCTTCAATGCACTATTGCAAGAGCATTATTGCATTTGATACTCTACATCTGTGATTTAAAACTCTTTCAGTCCCTTGTCAGCAAGGGAGGGTTTTAACTAGGAAATTAGCATTCAGATAAGGGTACGCTCTATTTGCTTCTGAAAGGAAGGAAATATTAAGGATGCTGGTGCACAAACCAAGCTGTAATATCCTGTCCCATCCTAGAAAGGGCTCTTGGGCCCCACTTCCCAAGGGGATACTCTGTACAAGGGGAATAGAACATAGGAAAAAGGAATTACAAATTTCAGTGGAAATACCATAAAGTAGAAAACAGATTGTGGTTTATTTTTCAGAAACTTCTCCTTATTCTATGATAATTACATGTTTCCTGTGTTGGCACCTGGCTTATTTTAAATACCCAATCACCCAACCAGCTTATATTCATACTATATTTCAGTCTTCTCATGGAGTTTGTAAATTAATATTACTCCCCATCTAGATTAGAAGATTTTAATAATAGCTTTTATTTTCTCTAAATAAGCAGAAAAATAATCATTCCTTGCCTTCACATAATGTCCTTGCATTATACTCAATGGCATGTGTGTGTAATCCCCAATCATTGAAATGAAACACACATTTTCCAGCAATAAAACACAATAGTTTGGGATATGAAGTGACAAAGGAAGTATCCAACTGAAACAACAGAAAGAATTAAAGGTAGAAAGAATGCAATTTACCCAACCTTGAGTCCAGCTACCAAACCTCAAAACTGAGAAAAGTGAAAGCCATTCATGAGCTACCGTGATTGATGCAGCAGGTCACCTTGCTGCAAATTTCTCATTGCAAGAGGACTGCTTAGTTAACATGGAGCTTAATTTCTCTCTCTTCTGGAAAGGGCCACTTGCACAACAAGAATTTCGGAAATAAGGCCATTCAGAATGGGTTTAATCTAGAACCATGCCAAAATCGCAGCGTGCTCCTAGTCTGCCCCTCCAGTGCAGAGATAAAAACCTAGGACTGGGTTTGGCCAAGCAAGAGGCCTGGAGTGAGATGGACAGCTACAACTACTATGCCAGGGGATGGTCCATAAAGCATTTTGCCTTGGAAAGATGGAGTTACATGACTCAGCAGCATGTCCCACCAAATAACTGTTATTACCATTTGCTGGTGTTGCAATGATTGATCTATTTTGAAGAGTTCATTCCCTCTCCAGGATGTCACATCATTTTGTTGAAAATAAAGGTCACAACGATGCCCTCTCCCTCCACTCTCCTTGGGGAATTGAGGTGGCCCTGCAACGTTCAGTGTGCCTGCACTGCCTGTCACTGGAGCATGTCACAGGATGAAGCACAGCAGCTGTGTGTCCGAGCACAGCAACAGTTGCACGGATATCTAAAACAGGAAGTGCAGATTAACTTGTCCAGTTGAAACTACAGGGGGAATTTAGGAAGACAGAATGCAATCAGCCAGGACACTGAGGTTAACACAGTTAATCTTGTGGAAAGTGCAGTGGGACCTTTAATAACTGCAACTGGTCAAGGCCTCAGTTTTATGTCTCATCCCAAAGATGGCACTTCCCAGTGTTTGGTGGTGCTGTTGTGGCTGGAGGAGGGGAATAGTGCCACCTACTGCAACAGCATCATCTCTCATAACTCCTGGGCTCACCTGAAAAGTGTCACCAGCATCCTGGATTGTCTGAAAAAATAGAGTGCTAATTAGAGTTTTTACTGGTTTTCGTTTATAGGTGGTTTGTTCTTCCTTAGGACCCCTTTCATCTATTAGCTATGATGTCTGACCTTGGCAAGCAGAGTTGTTAGTTGGGGGATGGCCAAGCAGTGTCTCTGAGGGTTAATCTATTATCCCACCAGGCATGGGGATGGGAGCAACCGGTGCTCTTTTTGACCAAGTCATGTCACTTTTGTTTGAGCTTCTTGACAGACAGCTCTTAAGTACTTCACAGGGCTAATTGTCATCGACTTAAGAAGCTTGTTAGATATTTGCACAAAGGTTTTTTATCCTTTCAACAATTAATCTTTGAACTACAGAGCTTAATAAGGCACTATGAACTTCACTGTGGTATTTTAACAAAGCACTGAGACTGCTGTATGCAGTTCAGGTTTATGAACAATGACACAGGACTTTATTTAGCAGGAGGCAATCTATCCACTGTAAATCAAATATCTCTAAGCCAGCTTCAGAACAGTGGTGGGCATAAATCAATGTGTTGTCAAGCAGGCCATATCTAGTCTTTAAGACATGTGTCTGTTCTGTATCTTTCTTTGATCCGTGGGGCATACACACTATTTACTACAGGGAGCATTTCATGAGCCCAGGTTTCTTAGTAATCCCTATATTTCTGGTATAGCTCTTTAAAGTAGGACTACCTTTTAAATTCTGTAAATACATGCATATTTTCTGATACCCAGTGGTAGTTCTGATATTCTACCCACAGTGAAGAGGGTACCTGCAGAAATATTTTGATATGAGGCATAGTGCAAAAGGCTTAAAAGCCGCAGGAACGTTTTGTATTTACTCTCCTCAGATGCAAATAAGATACAAGCTCCTGTGTGTGCACTATATATTTGTTGCAGAGGTTGAAAAGAAGACAACATGATTAAAACCAGAGGTGTGATTCCAAAAATGAGGAGTAAGGACCAGTCCCGCAAGGGCTTAAATATGCTCTCAGTTCTGACAGAAAAAGAGAGGATCTTGAGGAAGCTCATGTTATATGACTGCATGTTTATATAGGATGTGATTAACAGAGAAGAAACTAAAATAGGTTATCAGATGAAGGTCTACATCGTGTAGCTTAATCAAGTACAGGGCAGAGAGGAAAGTACCTAATACTCCAGAGATGAAATGGTTTCATGAGAGCCACACCCCCGAAGTTGCCTTTTTAGAAAGTGTAATAGGACTTTTTCAGTTTCATAAAGTATCTTGATAACTGGAAAGTGCCAGTTAATGGTACAATGTTCCAACTATGAATTTTACAAAGATTAATCTACCCCTTTAGGATCCAAAGGAGCCAATCAAAAGCTGCCCAGTCTTCGATGTTTTACAGTCTCTGTGGGCAAAAAGCTCAGCTGAAACTACCGTTCAACATCCTAAACTGTCATCTTCATCTTCTTCTAGCATAAAAATACATATTTTTCCCCATAATAAAGATTTTTTATAATAGCAATAAAGTAACTCTAGAGAACATGGTTGTCTTGAGATAGCTTAACTGTGTGTGGTACCTCATAACACCCTGGGGACCCAGCCACCTCATAATATTCTCTTTCTTTACCATGCCTTCCTTAATTAGGGACTGAAGCCAAAAGGTCAGTGCAGGATAAAAATGTAAATCTCAAAGTTTTCATGTGGACCCTAACTCCACATCATAAAATATATATATAGTATGCTCATCACAAAGCTGAGTATATTAGCAGATAGAAAGTGTAATGTTTTATATTCTCAACATTTTAGTGTTTTAGTGAGACAACAAATAAAAGCCTTAGGTTCTTCTGTATAAAATTAAGGCTTTCTTCTGCAACTGATAATTATTAAGTTATTAATTTATTCTCTATGTACAAAATCTTCTCTAGCCTTGTACTTGTCTTTTACAAATATGACATATGATAAAAATAATAGATTCAGAGTATTTGGGTATACCTAAGATTTCCTTTATTTTGCTCTCACATACCAAACACTGTACGTGCCACTCTGGAGAGACATAAAACATGGTACTACCATCTTCTCATTGTTATTCCAGTTCTCCAATGAAAGAAAACATAATTTCATTTCCAGATCTTATTACTACATTTGAGTATTGATGTCATAATAAAAACGTGCTTTGGCTGTTTATCTTGTTAGTTCTTTCATTATTTGCTGTGCTCCTTTCCAGTTACCTCCTGATGATAAAAATATTCAAACAGTATATATTTCTGACACTGCTTATTTAAAAATAGGTATATTTTTAAACTCCAGTCTCTGTTCTTAACCTGTTTTTATCATAAGTGATGGTTGCAAACCAGTAAATATTCAATAATCAATGTAAAAGTGCAATTCTGTTAGGGATCCAGTTACGTGTTTTTTCCCTACTCTGATTCTAGGTAAATAAGTGGACAAGACATATGTCACCCTGACTGACATTTGACCAGCTGATCTGGATTTAGATCAGATGGACAATAAAAGAAATACAATAGTTTTTCCCCTCCGATCTTGATTCCCTCTCGTCATTAAAATAGCAATGCTATTCTAACAAAGCCTATTTGCTCTCAGAATTGCAGGTAAATGATTTTTCTGGATATTCAGTGGTGAAACACTTACTATTTTCATTTTTTATGGTATCATTGCTATGAGTGACACCCTATCTGTACCAGAATCCAGAAGATTTCTCATTAGGCAGTATATTGAAGTAGGTAGCTGATTTACAGATTGGCTCTAAAATAAGAGAATGTACTTTCCCTTATGGTTCAGCTACATATTAAGGCATAAACAGCTACTTTTACAATTTTTACGTAGGTTTTCCTGACAGCCAAAATTAACTAAAGGTATCACTTTTTCTGGATGATTATAAGCTTGTTTCATCTATTATTCAGATACATCTCTTACATAATACTTATCGTAATGAGTTGTGGTTGAGATGTTTGTACACCATTTTTGTACGATTCAAAGAACAGGCAGCTCAAGAATCTACTTCCAAAGTGCTGGTCGCCTTGTGTTATCCAGTCTAAAAGTTCTGTCAATTCAAGATCTTCAGATCCTTCAAAATCAGATTCCCATTTCTATTCACAAGCACAGTAGACTGCAACAACATAAGCACATCTAATGGACCTCAGCTCTGAACTGAAGGAGGACACATTCTGTTCCATTACCCTGTCTCCATTTCCATTCTGAATCTTCTCTAAATTGCTATGCAGTGTAATAATTGTTTCTTACAGAGCTGGCAATTGCTCCACTGGAAATTGAAATGGTACTTCAAATAGTTTGGAAGAGGCCACCACTCCTTGTTATCAGCTGCAGGGCTGGCAGCAGCAGAGAAGGTTAGCAGTTGTGGGTGGAAGCCTGGAAACTCTCCAGACTCTCTGGAATTCTCCTTTCAGCTCACAGAATATTTCAGCCCTTGCCTGAAATTTTAACACTGAAAAAATGTAAAAGTGCAAATCGTGTACCTTCCATTCTGCTAGGTTTGTGTTCTGATGTGCTGACAAGCAGAAATTCCAGTAATGCTAGGAAGAGGTTAGGAATATTATCTATAATTAAAACAAGAAGGTAGAAGACAGCTGAAGGAAGATTTTTCCAAACAGAAAAGACATTAATGGTCTTGGAAAAGTAAAGCATCTAGAAATTTACCACAAAGCACCTCAAGTCACTTCAAACACACACACATCCCCCACACTCACACACCAACTCACACACACCCATATGCACTTTTAGAAAGGATCTTTTAAAAGGGTGTGAACATCCCCCTGGATTTCAGGTCAGGGCAAATTGTTGCAGAAATTGACAGGATATTGGACCATGAAATTATTTTCCTGTCATTTTATCCTCATCTCTTGTTTTAGAAGGAACAAAACCAACCAATAACCTGTTTTCAGGCGTTAAAAAATTATTTCCATTATGCTTTCTAAGTGGATGAAAATGTAACGGAATTTGGTTTTTGTGCATTTTTGCTTAGCTATACGAGATCAAGGGAGCCCGAAGGATTAGGACCCAATATTGGTACTAGGAGGGTTATGACACTGATTCTGATGGCAAACTTCACATTTTTGGTATCTGTTGAGGTGATGGCACATCTGTGCCTCAGATTTTCCCTATTGTCCCTCAAGATGAGCTAAACAGTAATCCTGGCGATTTAATACACCTCCAAAAGAGACAACACAAAACAAGTTGTATTTGTTTTCTCCTTTTCAAGGGATACACCTTGGAATTCAAACCATTATCTTCACACACAAAGTATAAAGCCCATCATACAGGTCCTGTATGGTGACAGGTCATATTCCTAACTCCAGTCAGCAGTGGCTTGTTAAACACTGTTTCCCAGAAGTTAATTACTCTTTGGTGTAGCTAAGAAATTAGGATTCCAGTTGCATTTCATGGGCAATGGGAACAGTGTCTCTTGTCTAATTAAAATCCATTTTTGTAATGCAGAGCAGAAGAGGCAAATAGGCCTCGGATTTGATTTGAAGGCCACTGATTTCTTGTGTGAGGATCTTATAGGACACTGTTCTATGTTTAGCAGCATATTCATCATGCAGAGGAGATGAATTGTGTAAAACTTGCTTAAATAACGTGTGCACACTCTGGGATACCTATGTGTTTGAGGACAAAGAGCTGAAAGAAAGTGAAAATATCCTATTAAACCTAATTTAAGAACTGCTTTAGCATTTGTGAAGTGTAGGGCCTCATTAAAGCCACCATTCCTGGAATCCAGGCAAAACACTTTGTACAATTCAATTGTTGTTTCTACAACTAATTATTTTTATTTTCTAATATATGCCTTGTGCCATGAGCAAAGAGCAGATTTTTTCCCCCATTCCATTTAGCACAGCTTCAAATGCTTACAATAAAGGTGAGTGCATTTTACTGCTCTTTGGCTTCAGCTAATTTTGTTCTATAACAAAGCCAATTAGACTGGTGTAGTCCCAATTTTTTCCCCTCATTTCCAGCTGCTGAACCTGAATCTCTCTCAAAAGTACTTTATTCCTCAGCCACAATATTTTTTTAATGTCATAATCAATTGATTGTTGTTTGGTTTAAATAGAAGAGATGAGAAAGCAACGGAACAGGCAGCTTCAGAACAAAAATTGGAACATGAAGAGACACTTCAAGTCTTTGCTTTTCTACTGATGAGGCAATCTCTATTTATGAAAAATAAATTAATTCCCTGCTTATGTTTGCTGTTTTCCTAGTTATATGCATTTTCACCATTAATTAATGGAGAGATGAGAGACTGCAGAACAACAAGCCCTATGCAATATGAATGGATGCTTGGGCTGACTGAATAGCTATTCTCCTTCAAGCATTGTTTTAGGTGGTGGCTGCATCAAGGATAAGACTCTTTCTCCCTTTTTGTGGTGTGTCCTGAGCAGACGCTAGAGACCTAGCCATGCATCTAAATAAAAGGTAGGAATCTTACTAACAGGCAAAACATTAGTATGGCAGATAATATAATGTTCTGTATGGAAAAATATAACAATGCCTCATTTATCTTATTTGAAAAAAAACAATTCTCTATAGAGACTGTCAGAGAGAGACAAGTTCTTTCTAGCTGTTCGGCTCCAGTGCATGTTTAGTGCAAATGTATATGTTTGACTACTGGCCTGTCTTGAAATTCTTCCTCTGTAGGGCTTTTGTCTAATTTAGATGTCCATTTCATAGTGTAAACAGGTGCTGTGTCTTTGTCTTATGTTAAAATAGCAAGGGGTCAGAGGGAGAGCACCTAGCCTTTTACCACACGTGTGTGTTGCATGCTAGTTAATTGCTACACTATTAAAGTCTATTTTTGGTGGATACCAAGCAAAGTTCATCCTTTTGTTTAAGATCTGGCTAAAAGGAGTAAGAAGCTACAGTATCTTCAGATTTCCTGAGAAAACAGTGTGCAATAACTGGAGAAGGGGAGATCCTCCATACCGTTATTCTCTTGCTTTACATGGTAAGTTAACTTGTTAAGTTTTGAAAAAAGTTCCACATAATGCCTAAAACACAAAAAAGTTCTTTAGGAATGACAACAGTACGTCTAAAAATCTAATATTAACAACCATAACAATCTGTCCTAACGTTAAAATGAAGGGAAGAATAAGCAGCTAGAGAAAGTTCCTTAAAAATGTGAGAGTCCTTTAATCCACGTAAGCTTGTCACAGAGCTGTGTAATAAAGCTAAGTCATGTGAATTTGTAGTTAAAAGATGAACCAATTAGAGACTGAATAATTTGTGATATAACTGATAATAGGTCAAAGGAAGGTTATTGCAGGAAATGGACTTGACTTTGGAAAGAACATTGGATATTTGCAGGGCTAGCAAAAACAGCTTCTCAAATTAAAGTGTTAGTAAGCAGTGAAAGAACAGAAGTGTATCTCATTAAAAACAAATATCGGGGTATATAAGGGTATAAAATCAGAATACAAGACTACAGCCAATGAAACAGAACAAATATAGTGAGGAGGGCAATATTCCATGTATGATCTGAAAGAATTCATGCTTAGTTTTCATTCAAATGTAGACTTTCCTTTTAAAAAAGGAAGATGTTTTCATATGCATTTAGTATTAAAATAATGCAAAAATCCAGATGAAACAGGCCAAAATTGTGACTCACTTATTCTCAAAACATGAAAAATACCAAATATATGATGAAGAAAATCATACCAAATTGCCTCCAGCACAATAAGGGCAATATTTGCTGGTGGGCTTCCAGAAGAAGCCTTCTTCATGACAACATTGTGTTGACAAGTCTTTCTCTGGTTTACTTCTCAAGAAGTAAACAGCAAGGCACCTAGATGAGTTTGAAAAGACATATATATACACACAAAAAAATGGACCTCCACCTTCTTATGTAACCTGTTGTTTTGCCTTCTGTTAAAAAACTCACCATGCCTACCCCTGAGTGAACATTTTATGCACAATTCAAGACAAAACCACTCCTGCTCATGAGATGACACAAGGGAGGTATAATGTAAGAGGAGGTAGCATAAGGCACAATAATTTTTATTTAAAATTCCACAAAAACACTAAAAACCCCTTAAATACGTACACATACATCCAAATATGTCACAGTCACAGTTCTCATCTTGACTGTAAATACAAATGGAGAAACCATTCTTTCTCACACCTAGGACTGTGAGAAATATGTTTTCATATGGCAAGCACAGAGATCTGTACATATGCCACAAAAATCTAAATAACACTTTCTATTTTTCTTCTGTGACCACTTTGAAATTTTTTCTAGTTTTGCCACTTTTTCTAAAGGTACTTATTTCTTTGCTGTGTTTGGATACCACACCATAATGATATCACCTCAGTCTCTTTGGCTCTTCTTTACATATACTGGCATGAATGGAATTTCTGTGAAAACATAAAGAAAACATGGATTTAGAGAGGGTGTGCAGGTGCAGGAGAAAAAGCAGGAGCTTTCTGGCCAAACTTTATTTGGTTTGTGTGGCCAGTTTTTGGTAGCACAGGGTTACTGGGTGGCCTCTGTGAGAAACTGTCAGAGGCTTCCCCCATGTCCAAACGAGCCAGCGCCAGCCAGCTCTGGGACAGACCTGTCACTGCCCACCACGAGCCCATCAGTGATGGTGGCAGAACCTCTGGGATAATGTATTCAAAAAATGGGTAAAAATCTGCCCAAGAGCAACTGCAGCCCCAGAGAGGAGTGAGATTGTGCCAGAGGAACTACTCTGCAGACACAGTCAGTGGACAAGGAGGGGCAGGAGATAAACCAGGCACCAAAGCTGAGATTTCCCCACAGCTCCTGGTGCAGCCCATGGGGAGGCAGCTGTGCCCCTGCAGCCCATGGAGGGCCGTGGGGATGCAGAGATCCACCTGCAGCCCCTGGGAGACCTCAGGCAGTCCTCTGAGGAAGGTCAATGTCTGAAGGAACTGTGATCCCATCTGGAACAGGTTTGCTAACAGACCTTGTGATCCCATGGGCACCCATGCTGGAGCAGCCTAATCCTGAAGAACTGTACCCCATGGAAGGGACCCACACTGGAGCTGGTCATGAAGAACTGCCAAACATGGAAAGACCCACCATGGAGAAGTATATGAAGGAACATCTCCCGTGGGAGTGATCCAACACTGGAGCAGGGGAAGAGTGTGAAGAGAAAGAAGTGACTGTGTTGAACTCACTGCAGACCCCATTTCTCGTTTCCTATGCTGGTACTGGGAGGAGGAAGAGAAAAAAGGGAATGAAGATGAACCCAGGAAGAAGGGAGAGATGGGGAAAGTTTTTTTAAGATTTGGTATTATTTTTTATTGTATATTTGTTCTACTCTGATTTGCTTAGCAATGAATTAATTTCCCCACCGAACCAGTTTTGCCCATGACAGTGGGTGATCTCTCCATGTATTTATCTCAACCTGTGAGCCTTTGTTATATTTTGTATCATCTCCTAGATGAGGAGAGGAGTGACAGAGTTGTTTTGTGGGAACATGGTATCAACTCACTACATAAAACCATTTACTAAGTGGAGCTGAAATGAAGAACCAAAGGGGAAGCAACTTTAATTTTACAGCAACTTTCACTTCAAAGCACATGAAGAGAGAACCAAGGACACATTTTCAGTTAATACAACTATGCCGTCCCCTTAAAAGGTGAACCTAGGTATTGCAGCACACTACCTGTCTCAGCAGCATTCACCGTGCTTTTTATTTTCAGGTGCTGGGAAGAAGCCATCGAGTGAGGATGCTGGAAGCATTGTACTGGCAATAGTTTTAATCTTTCCCTTTCTTTTGTGTTCTGCAAGTTGGTCCAAGGAGTTGCCTTCAGAAGTGGATCAGTGAAGTGAGACTTCCTGGAAAACTCTGCTTACTACCACTAGAACTCCTGAAGGAAAAAAACGGTAAGAGAAGATGGATGAATGCGTGCCAAATGTTATGAAATTGAAGGCAAAGATGAAGTCCTTGAGGAAAATATTCCATTAAAAACACAGCGACTTTTCAGGGTCACTGGAAATTCAAACCAGGAATTTCTTCATGGTTAAAAGAAGTACTTTCAAAAAGGCAACATAAGAGGAAGGGAAAGAATACCATGTTATTTTTCTTGGATCAGATGATGCTGGAGAACATGTTTGTGCATGTGAGGGGAATGGGGGGGCATGGGGCCAGAGCCACATGGAGGGGATTTGTATGCAATGGGAATAAATCTGTGAAAACGTGTAAGTGGAGCTGCAGAAGGGAATCTGCAGCCGCCTGAGCCAGGCAGTTGAATGGCAGAGAGGATGGAGGCTATTTGAATACTGATGTGGCCCTCACTTTTAAGAATCTGCCTGGTTCTTTAAAAGAAGAACAGATTTTTACCTTTTTTTTTTTTTTTTTTCCTTCCGACATGTCAAATACAGTTCTTGGTAAATAAACTGCAACATTTGAAATGGAAAAATGCATAGAAAAGCTGAAGCAATCAAAATGGGTGCCAAGCTATGAAGAACTGCTTTGATAATAGGGCCCTGAAAAAGAGGCAGCTCAGATATGTTGTTGAGAGAGATATGATGGAATGCAACAAGAGTAAATAGGTGAATTAAGAAAATTAGCAGTTTAATGTTTACTTTTTAATTGTTCCATAGAAAGATTTTACACCTCCTGAGAAGTACACATTTCTGACAAGCAAAATAGGCAGATATTTTGCTACAGAGAACCAGCACAGAATGTATTCCTCCTCTGGAAAGGCAAGAGCTAGCAGTACTTAGTGGTATAAAAAAGAGTCCCTTTGATGTGTATTACTTAGTAGCAATAATCTGAGTATCGGAAAGCGTGTAATCTTAATTCATAATTTGTCAACTTCACATCTTCATAATTGTGTGTATGACCACTTCACAGACCAAAGAAAAAGAAAGGCAGACACTTGGCCAGAAGATGAGAGCACAGAAAAGAGCAAAGCAGAAAGCAACTGAACAAACTTTTTTTGTTCTCTAGTGATATAGTCCAAGTATATAAACTTAATCAAGGAGTATGTAGGATGAACTAGATTTGAAATATTCCTTACACATTCACAGAGGAAAAAAAAAAAAAGGACTGGAAATTATCTTGCCTGTGTCCTAAAGCTGTACTGTATATCATCCTGACAGATTCTTTACCGAATTGGTAATGATTTCTGGTTCTGGAACTTCCACAACCTCTCCAGCCAGCCTATTCTGTGACTGTACTGTCCTTAGTGTCAGATAACCTTCCTGCGCCTAAATCTAGCCTTGCTACTTTACTTTCTATTCATCATGGGCATGGGGAACACACTATTCAATGATCTTCCCAAGGGTGTTTTAGGTATTGCAGTGACAGTCTGCATGCTACCCAAAGGCTGTTACACGATCCTTTCCACAAAGGAGTGGCCTAACCTGTGAATCACAAAGCTATTTACACAGGAAAAATTATATCATCACTGAAAAATAAAGACTGGTTAAACTACATACTGATTGTGAAATTGTCCTCTTGCTCAGAGTGCACTGTTGTGAGCATAGATCTGCTCTGTAGATGACGAATGTGGACCTGTCCGCTGGGTGTCATCCACAAAATTTCTGAGTTGCATTGCCAAAGATAAAATCTACGTCTGACTTATTCAAACCCAAAGAAAACAAATTGTTGATGACTTCTGATCTCCACTGAATTCATAGGAGGGCTAAGCAATAAAGCACAATATGAAGAGCTCTTCGACAAGTCAAGGTGTTACAATGCAGGAGCCACAATCTCACCTCAAGCAGACAGAGACATTCCAGACCAGGTTTGCAGTCAGATGATTGTCACTATCTGCCAGCCCCTGGGTACAGCTGGATGTAGATACGTCCATTTCATTTGTTTCAGCTTTTATGGTGTTCAACTGAAGATGGGCCAGGGATTTGCTTCTCAGAGGACCATGAGTTGAACTGAAAATCAGGTGCTTTGTAGTTTCCAGCAACGTATGATGCATTTAAAATTACTCATTGTTTCTGAAAATGTACGC
Organism: Sturnus vulgaris; assembly: GCF_052056855.1. Taxonomy (NCBI): domain Eukaryota; kingdom Metazoa; phylum Chordata; class Aves; order Passeriformes; family Sturnidae; genus Sturnus; species Sturnus vulgaris. Next base: position 58,903,707 of record NC_142283.1, read on the forward strand.
CATAAACCTTTTCTATGGAAGTCTGTCCTCCATTGGTAAGTTTTACCTTCTGGTGCCAGATTAGACGCATATCTGTCACATCTTCCAAATTACTCTTTAAATGATAGGGAGTTATTTTTAAAAGCAGGACAGCAGCCAATTTCTCCAGAATAGGGTTTAGTATTTTTCTTAACTTTCTGTTGTCCCTGATACGTACATTGTGCAAGATGCTGTTTCAGGATGTCTGCCACACAAAATTCGCCTCCACTAATATTCAAGATGATAATATTTTGGTTTCTAGAACACATTTTTGATACATCAATTTTGAAAACTTTTCTGCTTTTTCTAGGTGAGCTACTTGCCCCCTAATTTTGTTTAGATGTTGCTTGTGGTTGTGACCCAGGAAGAGGGTAGTTGCCATAACACCACAGCTGGCTTTAATTTTAACATTTTCAGCATATTCTTATAGCCATTTCTGGATATATTTCTGGTGAAGAAAGACTGGTCTTGGGGTGTTTGCCAATGGAAACAGTGGAGAAGCCTTCTTTTATTTATTTTTTTCCTTTTAATTTGAGCTGAAAGCAGCCTGATAAAATGCAGTTTCTGCAATTTGTTGAAATATTAAACTAAGCAGAAATTATTAATCATTTCAAATGAGAGAACTTATAGGTTTCTTCTCTTGGTCTCACTCAGCTTCAACTACCCTCCTTGAATTAATGCCCAAAGACAATTTTTATTTATATCAGAGCAACACCTAGAGGTTCCTACTGAAATCAGAGTGCTCTTGCACAAAGTACAGAAAGGTGAGACCCAACCTGTATTCTGCAATCCAAACTGGTCAGCAAAAGAAAGAAGAGCAGGGCAAGCAGTAGGAGCCAAGACAAAAGAACACATCCGTGCTCACAAAGGTCATCATGCTGGGATGCACCTTTGGAACCGAAGTGGCAATCCAAATATTTCACCATCCTGCTCCCAGAGATCATAGCTAAAATCAGATGGATTCCACCATGGCACTTGCTCCAGGACCCAAGCTACAGGGAACTGAGTGCTGGGGCAGCCCCCACAGACACTAGTGGAAGAAAAGCACCTGTAAGGGCAAACACATTCAAGACCAAACCTATCTACACCCCAGTAGGATTTCTGAGTCTAGAGTACCAATGGGAGGAGTATGAGGAAGGACAGTATGAGGAAGCAGCATTTTTGCTTATCAAAATGTTTTGTAAAAGCTCTGCTTCTGCTATGTATTTTTGGAACTAACTAAAGATTTAGAAATGACAAATGGAAAATCTCTGGGCTCACTTTCTCCATCTCCTGGGGTTAAACAGCGATACAAAGTGTTCTAAGGTTTGGAAATCACCCAGCAATGTACATTCATTTTTGACTCCAGGCTTTTATAGGAGCTTTAGTGGAGAGAACTTTAGTTTTGAGGTTAAATTACTGGTTGGAGAGGACAAGAGCAGAAAAAAGGCAAGGGGTACCACATCCAACCTGCAAGCTGGATGTGTAACGAGAATGATTTGGAAATACTGGAAAGAGCAAACTGATCCTAGTGGTAGTGTCAATAGCCTCCCCTGTGAGCACTAATTATATTATTACAGAAACAGACTAACACAAAACTAAAGCACAAAAACATACATTTAAGATCTGGCCAGGTGCCAGTGTGCTCAAGGTACATTCTTCATACCAGCAGTATGATATTGTGTCATTTGTTTTGTTGGACTGCTCAGGAGCACTAATGGTCAACCTGTGTTCTGCCATGGTCCATGCATAAAAATACAGAAGACAAACACACTACCTGCTTCCAAAGAGATCACACTGTACATGCAGGATCAAAGGGGTACTGGCAGCCTAAGATGGTCTGCCCCAGTGAGATGGCCATTTGTCTCCAACTATCCATGGTCTGGCTGTTATTAAAGCACAGAACTTTGAAAATAGGTTTGGAGGGAGAACAGCATGACTTTAATGATGTTTTCAGTAATATTGTCATGAAGGAGGCATATGGATTTTTAGTTATTTCTCCATTTGCCTTAAATCCTCTTACTTCATACCTACTAGGTGAAATGTTCCAAACCAAACATATTGCAATGTATTGTAGTGAAAGAGGTCACTCAGGCAAGCATCAATAGCTGCCTGTGAGAAAACAAGGACATCACAAACAATATATCAACCCTTTGCTTGATGCTTCAGGTTTAAATAAATAGCATCTTCCATTTCCTGGATTGTAAATAGCAAGTATTTGGTAATGGTACTTAAGCAATTCACAAAACAGGGAGGAAGGGAAAGAACACCAACTTTATTTTTGGTGGATCAGATGATGCTGGAGAACATGTATCATGTTTGTGCATGTGAGGGGAATGGGGGGGCATGGGGCCAGAGCCACATGGAGGGGATTTGTATGCAATGGGAATAAATCTGTGAAAACGTGTAAGTGGAGCTGCAGAAGGGAATCTGCAGCCGCCTGAGCCAGGCAGTTGAATGGCAGAGAGGATGGAGGCTATTTGAATACTGATGTGGCCCTCACTTTCTTCCATTTCCATTAATGACATGCTCATCAAGGGCAAACAATGGGACCGGCTGCCTGCGCCTGTCACACTGTGTGGGTGCTGGGAATGCCAGGCTGTCATCCCGGGGCTGCATTTAGAGACCTGCACGCTAATAAGAAGTGCTCTGTGCCGTCAATGCAGACAGGTGCTTCCGAGGCTGGGACATGCTCCATTCCCTTCCCCTGAAACCCTCCTCTCCCGGCCCCCTGACAGACACCATGAAATGCACAAATTAACAGCCCCATCATGTTGGGCTGCTGCTGCCTGCGGTGAAAGCAGAAAATCAAGTTGTCACCCAGGGTGCAGTGATAAAGCCACAGCCTCATTTCTCTGTTGGTGCCCTATAATAGCAAATGCCAGACAGCTGGATGGATTGGGAGGTTTTAGATTAGGGTCCTGATGCACTTTGGCCACTGAATTAGCAGTTGCTGTTTTCATGCAGATTATTTGTGTGCAAAGCAAACATCTGGAGAAAGCAAAGGCTCCAGGGTCAGATATTCGATGCTTCTTTTCCCTAATGAAGCAGAATTAACAGAAATTCTACAGTGCCTTTGAAAAAAAATCATCCCCCCCCCATCAATTACAAAGGAAAACCCTTCCTGGATTTGCATTTAGAGACGTTCACAGCAAATGCTTAAAGCTATGTTTGCAAGCATTTGCACACAGACAAACTGAACAAGAATCTCAAACCTAGATGTGTGCCTAATTTTACAACAAAAGTGGTTGGAGAAAAGTCACAGCAGGTGTCTCTCAGAAGGAAAAAGGAAGGGTGAACACTCTGAAGTAATTTTATTTCCATAGTGCAGCATGACCCTTTGTCAGCAGGTTCTTCCCACAGCTGTTCAAGACCCACTGCAATAAGAGGGTTTGGCCATTTTCACATGAATTGCTCAGCCAGAGTGGAGAATTGATGTCCAGAGCTCAGAATATAAAGTGGGGCCACAGCCATCTTGAAACTCCAATTGCCTCCTCACAAGGCAGGTCTCTGAGCTTCGGAATAAAAAACAAATCCAAAATGGAAGCAAAGAGAGCCACTGACAAGGATAGTGAGTGTGGACAGAGACTGGTCACACAGGCATTTGCCCCACAGCAGGCACTGCACCAGTGATAAGGAACAGAGGGGCCTGAGCCCTTCAGACTCCAAGGAGTTTAATGACATAACGGCCTGAGAACTTTAACATAAAACAGGAAGAGCAACTAACGAAACTTACAACATAAAACCCCCCTCCTGTCATTTTTATAGTAATAGTAAAACACTTTATTGAATTTATGAGCTACATAATGACTATGAAGAATGTAACTTGAATTAGAACCAACTCAGAAGTATAATATCAACTATAAACCCTTTTCTATTATCCCATCTCTTTATCATTATCCTATCCGGCTCTTTTTAAACCAAGGAATATTGCTTTCTTCAAATTTAGTCTGAGATCCATCTCTTAAATTCTCAATAAATCAAGAAAACCCCAAACATCTGTAACAGACACAGAGCCAAAAATCAAGGCATGGCCCAAGCACAGATTTTTATAGCTAGAGTTAGGAAATCATTGAAAAACCAAAAAAAGCAAACAACGTTTCTGCAAAGACTGTGCTTGGGAAGGCATGGAGGAACATCCTGAGCCCTGAAGGTTTTGGTTGTGCAGAATGGCAAGGCATAGCATATATTATTAGGTGGTTCAGGCTCCAAATGCAAGTCATCAGCACAGACCTTTGAAACAAAAGCACAACTCCACAATTCAATCCCTGAGCAGCCTGGAAGTCCATTTAGGAGCAGAAGCATTAGCAAGACTTTGTACCACCCTCTCTGGAGCCTTTTCATACCCGGGGTTTGACATGAATGATAAAGTCTGAGTAAAACTGGAGAATGCATTGAGGGGCTGTTTATATCTAGATCCATTATTTTTGCAGAGGAGTTTGTAAATGAATGATTGCGGGGGAGGGAAATGTACGTAACACAGCTAAAGCAGCATGTTTTACTGTGTTTTCTGATTCCATTTTACTTCTTTAGTCTCTCTGGTCCCCAAGGATTTTTCTGAAGGGCCGATAAAATAAAATGGGTGAAACAAAGCCATAAGCCAGTTAAGTCTGAAAGACATGTCATCTCATCTAAAAAGAAGAAACGGACCATTTCCATGCCTAGGGCTGACAGCAACGCCTGAGCTAGCAATAGCGCTATTCCATTTGATTTATAGAATAATGGGGTGACAAATGATGACAAAAATAAACTTTTACTGCACTGAACTGCTCCTTTATTTATGAAATTTGGCCAAGTAGTGAAATCTTTTATCTGCAAGTTGTAACATGGAGTGGAAACGAGCGATTATGGTGTGGTAATAGTAATCCAGTGATGGAGGCCGAGTCAGTCGGAAATGGATTGAGGTAAAATAACTACCGCACCATGATAAATGTGAACAGCGCTTTGCTGACAGATGATCTAACAGGTGTTCATAACAACTATATAAGAGGATTTATTTATGACTAGCCACAGCCGCAGCACTGTAAATCAACTCCAGCAGCTGCACACCACTGAAACCAACTCCCTGATGGAGAAACAGTGCAAGAACCCAAAAGAACGCAATTCACTCCAGAATCTTAATCATCAAATAACATGTTTTTTTCCAGCAATTACACCACAGTGCAGAAATCAAAATGACTTTCAATTACATGAAGCTGAGCCACCAACTAACTTTGCCCAAGCCCAGGCACTGGCAGAGGTCCACAGATCCATATGTAGCAGAACAGTTACTTTTGGACTCAGTATCAAAGAGGTGCCTTTTTTCTTTTCTGATAAAAGTAACCACTTTGGTATTGTTCTAGCTTAGCGCTCACACACACAAAGTAAAGGCAAGAGGAAAAGAATGGGAGTACACTCTGCCTTCCCACAGTGTATTCCTTCCTAGCTGTGTTAAATCCAAATGTCTGTGGTGCCACACTCCAAACTGTATCAGTGAAATTATTGGATCACCAAAATGAACCCCAAATCCCACCAAAACACTGCTGTCTCATAGAAAAGTTATGAGGTTTTTAAGCCCAAACGATCCTCCTGTTTTGCTTTAGGGGATACCTCTGCAAACGTATAGAAAGGCAGCTGAGGGAGGAATTACTGGTACGAAGTGGGATAGTGGTTTTTTGACAGTATTGAAAAAAAGTCAAAAGAAATAACCAAACTGGTGTCTCTTTCTTCTCTTCTACCTCCTTCACAACTGCCATTTCAGTTTGAAAACCAGTTTCAGTAAGTGCTGACACACTGTGCACTGCTGGTGCATGCAGAGAGCAATTAGGTGCCTAAAAGTCCTCACACAAATACAAAAATTGCGTCAAACCAAAATGAAAATTATAGGACATTACAGATACTACAGCATCAAATTATTCCATGTGTTAAACACCATCTGCAAAGAGAGGGAAATGCCCCACTGCAGAAGAGTAGCCTCTTATACACAAGCTATTTCCTAGACACCTTTTAGGAGATTAGAGGGTCTGCAGTGACCCAGGGCAGAGCCAGCTGCCCCTTGTGGACCTGCAGCTGGGTCTGTCAGGGTCTCTAAGAGTGGCAGCTGTCACAACAGGGAGGCCTCAGACAGGCATAGGCTTCTCAGCCTGGAACTGCTCCCAGCAGATGTGTCACAGAAGGAAAATAACTGATGCTGCCTCTCGGAAGGGTCCTGGCTTCCCCACACCTCCCTTGCCTGCTGTGTTCCAAATGCTGGGCTTAGGCTGCTGCTGCTGTGAGCCCAAGCTGGTGGGTGTCTCATGGTCCAGGAAATGGCTGAAGCTCTGCAGGGTGGCTGGAAGCACCAGGGTGCTCCCTCACCCTCCTACCATTTGCTGTGCCTGGCTGAATGCCTGCCAGTCACGGCTGCTACAAGAGAAGGACTTTCACCACCTCCCACCACGTATCCAGACTCCACCAGTGTTTTCACAGGATGGGAAGGTGGACCCAAGGACCCAAGAGAGCCAACAGCTCTTGCTGTTTCCTGAACATAAAGTGTGACTTGTCAGCTGGTTTTGGAAGGTTTAGTCTAAATCCTTCCCACCAAGGAGAAAAAACAGGTCTGAATTTTGCCAGAGTGGTGTATGAAGGGATGGATAGCACCTCACAAAAGATGGTCCATGAGATGGTGCTAAGGGCAGAATCATCTTCCCTCTTCTCTGAAAGCTATGACTGGGAAGGTGGGCAAAGGAGAGTGCAAGTCACCAGGAGTAGGACCTGGAGAGGACTGGAAAAATAGTTACTTTTGCCCTCTTTCCTACACATGTATGATGGAAAAAAGTTTAGAATACTACCACTTGTAAAGATCATAAAATCACAGAATGTTTTGCATTGGAAGGGACCTTAAAGACCATCCAGTTCCAACACCCCTGCTAAGGGCAGGGATGTCACTCACTAGACTAGGCTGCTCAGGGCCCCATCCAATCTGTCCATGAACACTTCCAGCATGGGGCATCCACAGCCTCCCTGGGCAATTATAAATCTTGCCTCTGTGGCAATATAAATATATATGCACCACAATGTACATGATTTAAGTGGATCAGGTCAGGATTTGTGGCACTACAGTCACAGCAGGGGCTCAAGAGTTATCAGCCATTGAAAAGTAGTTCACCTTGCAACTTTTGAGGCAGAACTTGAGGGACTGAAAATGCAGTGACATTTACAATCTCTTTCTTTTCCAAACAGGTTCACTAGTCTGTGCTATATAAAAGCACAACTATACCAGCTAAGATGAAGACAGCAGAATTCTTGCTTTTATCACGAAGGGTCATGCACAAAGGCTCCTATCAGCAAAACCACACGTGTAAACATAGCAAAGCATGACTTCTGCATTACAAAACGTTTCATGTAAGTGTTAAACTAGTGTAAACTTTATGTTAAAACAATCAGAAATGTGTGGAAGGGAGAACAACAAACTGTCAGAGAAAGAAAGGAACAGAGTCCAATCCTCATATACTTGTTTAAGAGCACACACAGAAAGTCAGATGAGGGCTTGGGATGATTTAAGTTACGTGTATATTGCTTACCAGAATCCATGTTAGGGCATTTAAGTGCTAAGCTAAAATCAATTCAAGCATGTAAGATACTGTATGCAAAACTAGGCAGCTCAGTAATTGAATATTAAAAAAAAAAAAAAATACTACTTATGGCAATGGACCATTGCAAAGCAAAGTGTGCAAAAGGATTTCATCCTATCACCAAATATCAGCAATGAGCCCAAAGGCTCAGATAAAGGGAATTTAGAGACCTTAGGTTTTTGTATCCTATCTAATATGTATATTTCTTTGCTGATGTACACTTGCAGTTTTGTTCCACTTGTAGTAAATATCATACTATCTTGTGACAGTGGATGACCAGAACTTAAGTACATGTTGTGCTCAAAAAACAAGGGAAATAAAAGTAAATGCCTTCCTCAAATTTAAATATATTGCTTTGGAAATGTTGCAAAATGTCACCTTGTTCCTGAGTTAGTAGAAAAGATCATCAGGAAAGCTCAATTTATCTTTTCTATGTAATTCATTATTTCTTGTACTGTATCATGTCCCTGTTCTAAAACCACTTCCATTATTTCCACTATCATTTCACGTACTATTCTATTTATATCTTCCATTATTTTGTCTCTAGCTCCAGACCCATTTTTATTTCTGCTATTTTTCTTTAGAAATTAATTATTAGAATTAAAGCAGGGTATGAAGGGAAAGAATACATTATCCTTTTATACAACATCATAAAATGTCAAAGGAAAATAAGCAGAAAAATTACGTTATTTTTACTGTCATGCATCAAGCTTCTGTTCATATTCTGCCGTCAACAGTAACAAAACAATTTCTCCTTGCACCCTATTCTTTCAAAATGGTTTATTTTGGAGTAACTATATTTGAAAGTCTAGTTGTTAAAAAAATTTTAAAAAAGAACCTCCTTACTCTTCACTAATGAGAATATGTGTGTTTCTGTAGAAACAACCAGGCAGCAAAGCAAAGGTAAACTATCAATCTTTCACTATGCAGAAACTTTCTTACCTGTTTGTCCTTGCTCTTGCTGAATAATTCTTCAATTCAGAGTTTCCAGCACTAGTCCTATAGCTTGTAGTAGACCACAATAATTTTGTAGTCTTTTTGAGGTTCAATACCTTCAGCATGATTAAAGTCAATAAAAATATACTCCAATTTGTCTTTACGGTAACGTATGTGAGTTGGTAGTTGTTACTGTTTTTCATATGTTTCTGAATGTTCTGTTGCATTTGAAACCTTGATAATTCAAGTAAACAACACTTGCCTCCCACTCCGTAAACTAGACCCTGACACAATTGCTAACCATCTTAGCAAAACCCACCTCTGCAGTCCTGCAGTACTATGCTTTAGCATTGCTCTTGTGTCCCAAGTTGTGCATGCAGGTGTGTTCCAAGTGTACCCAGGTTTGGACATTTGCTGAAGCCAGGTGGCTCTCAGTGTGTAGCTCATGACTGATCAGCTGCCCACAGAGGTAGGGGCTGCTGCTACCTGGTACAAGCAAATCACTCCAAAGTGAATTTTAGATTGCAACTTAGACTAGGCATCAACCTTTAATATGCCTCTACAAATGATCAAAAGAATGGATGGAAGAAGTGAGTACCAATGATATACAGTCAACCTAAGAAACAATCGTTAGCTACCGCTACTGGTTGAATTATGACTGAGTACAACTTCCACTGTTAATGTAAGAAGGTACACATGCTTTTGTTCAGATTCCTCAAGAGCTGAGTTTTAGTAAATGTACAAATATATGGCTATTTAATATCTATTCTTAAATAAACTTTACTGCCAAATTACTATTTTAGGAAGGCAGCATGAACTTACAAATTACAATATCATGTTGGCCTGAGAGAGTCACAAGAGGTAATGCTACCTACCAGGGACTAAGATCCATAATGCTGTCAAGAGGGTAGCCCAACTTGTCAAGAGCATGGACTACTGCCTGCTATTACTTTCTCACATGGGTACAAATTATACCACAAGCCAAAAAATAGGCAGTGTGAAGAGCTGTCCCTGAAGAACACCCATGAGCAGCTGGAAAGATGACTGAGGCAGCAAAGGGAACCTCGTGTCTGGGGTCTGCTACAGCTGCCAGAGCAAGGGGAGCCCATTGACCAGACCTTCCTGCTCCAGACACAGGAGACATTGTGCCTGCAGGGTCTTGTCCTGCGGGGGGAACTCAACCACCCCAGCAGCTGTTGGGAAAGGAGCTTGGAGGGCTGTAGGCAATGCAGGAGTTTCCTGGAACGCGTTAAGGAGACTTCTGAGCCAGGTTATAGACAGCCCTGCGAGGGAATTCGTTGGAGGATCTCTTGGTCACCAGTGCAAGTGAGCAAACTGGGACACCAAGAGTAGAGACAGCCTGGGCTGCAGGGATCATGCATGGCTGGAGTGTGCAGTCCTGATGGATAGGGGTCGGGGTAAGGGGTTAAAGTCCAGCTCTTGAACTTTAGGAAAGCAGACTCCCAGTCCTTTGGGAACCTAGTCAGTGGGATCCCCTGACAGACTGCCCTCAGGGACAAGGGAGTAGAAGAGAGCTGGCAGATCTTTAAGCAACTCTTCCACAGAGAGCAAGAGCACCTGAAAGTACCCAAGGAGATGCATCCCAGAGTCCTGAGGGAATTGCCTGATGTAGTTGCCAAGCCACTCTCCATGACATTTGAAAAGTCACAGCACTCAGGGCAAGTCCCAAGTGACTGGAAAAGGCAAAACGTGGTAGTTATTTTTAAGAAGGGTAGAAAGGAGGACCCTGGGAATTACAGCCTTGACAGCCTTCTGTGCCTGGGAAGGTGATGGAACAGATCCTCCTAGAGGCTGTGCTAAGGCACATGGAGGACAGGCAGGTGATTTGGGACAGCCAGCATGGCTGCAGGAAGGGCAGGTCCTGTCTGACCAAGCCAATGGCTTTCTATGATGGGGTGGCTGCATCAGTGGGTAAGGGAAGGGTTACAGATACCATTTTTCTGGACTTCGGTAAAGCTTTTGACACAGTCCCCCACAATATTCTCCCCAAATAGGAGAGAGGAATTTGATGGGTGAACTGTTAGGTGGATTAGGAATTGGTTAGAGGGTCACATCCATAGGGTCATGGTCAATGGCTCAGTCCCAATGGACATTGGCAACAAGTGGTGTCCCTTGGGGTCTTTACTGGGACCAGTGATTTAGTATCTTCATTAATGACATAGACAGAAGGATCAAGTGCATCCTCAGAAAATTCACAGATGACACCAAGTTAAATGCACTTGATGCCATCCAGAGGGTCCTGAACAAGCTCTAGGACAGGGCCCATGTGAATCTCACGAGGTTTAACAAGACCAAGTGCAAGGTGCTGCACCTGGGTCAGAGCAAGCCTGGTACCAGCATAGGATGGGGATGGACAGATCAGAGCAGCCCTGCCCAGAAGGCCTTGGGGGTGCTGTGGCTGAGAGGCTGGACATGACCCAGCCATGGGCACTCCCAGCCCAGAGAGCCAAACGTGTGCTGGGCTGCATCCAGAGCAGTGTGGGCAGCAGGGCAGGGAGGGGATTCTGCCCCTCTGCTCTGCTGAGACCCCACCTGCAGGGCTGCATCCAGCTCTGGGCTCCCGGCACAGGAAGGACATGGACCTGCTGGAGGGAGTCCAGAGGAGCCCATCAAGATGATCAGAAGGCTGGAACAGAGGGAAAAAGCTGCGAGATTTAGGATTGTTCAGTCTGGAAAAGAGATGGCAAAGCTACTTACAATGGCATGAAAATAAAGAGGGAATGGGTTTGAGAGTAGGTTTACAGTCGATATTAGGAAGGAAATCTTTACTGTGAGGGTGATGAAACACAGGTTGCCCAATGTAATTGTGGATGCCCCATCCCTGCAAATGTTCAAAGCCATGTTCAGTAGGGCTCTGAGCAACCTGGTCTAGTGAAATGTGTCCTGTCATGGCAAGTGGGTTAGAACTAGATGATCTTCCAATGCAAACCACTCTGTGATCAGCCAAAGACCTCTACCAAGAGTTATTGAACCACTTGAGTGCTGAAAAATATAAATTACTACCAGAATTCCTCAACTATCCTTATTAGAGATGCTTCTGGGCTTCACTGCTAAAATGTATCAAGTTCTCTAAAGAGGCAGAAAATACTCAGCAATGTGTGTGACTTACACAGCATTAATACGCTTTTCTTTGCTTTATACTGTCGTATGATAAGCAATTCTTGTTTGTTTTCTCCTTTACAATCATGGTCAAAGCTTTTACAGTTCAGTCCTTTCTCAGAATGCATTTTTCTGCATCTTCCCCTCAACATCTTCTCACTGGGTCTTAATATTAAAGATTATCTACAGACCAATCTGCAATTTCCCTGAGACAACAGTAATTTCTACAACAATTCAATTTCCATCTGTTTGAATAGCTTTTACATCACAGTTGAAAACTAATTCAATAGCTAACTTATTGCAGGATTAGGACTTCAGAAAATAACGTTGATTAGGAACATGCACATTTCTCTTGAGGGCATAAAATTCTTGTTTCTTTTTGGGCACTACAGCAAACTCTAGAACCACATTTCTCACAGAAGTGAAAGGTAAATGCCTTAAAAACCTATCCTCTCTAGCATTTGCCAATAAGCTCTGCTTCTGCTAACACTGGAGCCTCTTTTCAGTTCAACTAAATTTTAACAGAAAATTTTAGAAGAATTCAGTGTGAAATAATGCAACATTTTTGAAAAAGCAGTATTTTGTATCATTCCAAACTAAAACAGCACTAGTTGGGCATCTAAGGACCATGCAAAGATCCTGGGGACATAGGAAGGTTACATTTATTTCAAGTATCTTCTCTGTAGCAGAGCGATGGGTTACTAGGAAAGTTGGGTTACTTGGAAGTGAGGAGAACTGATAAGAAATGAAAATGCTCAGCATCTTCCATCCTACCATGTAACCAGAATGTGAAGGGAAGGTCAAAATCAGTGACCTGACAAAATCACTGATCTGTACCAAGAAAACTGGGTACACCAACTGGTGCAAGGCTATTGGTCTTCTCTGGCTTATCTCAGTTGATATGGCTATGAATTTCCCTTTGCCTCAAGCCCTGGTTTATATAAAGTTGGGAAATGTTTTTATCTAGTTTAAAAAAGAAATTTTAAATAAAGCAGAACTATTCATCAAGCTAGATGACAGTATTTGCCACAACAGCCTAATAATCAGTATTTCATTTAATACTCATTTGAACAATTCAACAGTATTTCATGAGTAGGCCAATTTAAAAATAGGCAGCTGCTGGTTTTGTTTGTTAACAAAAATGTAACCGTATAGCAGACAATTATTACAGGAGCACAAACACTGGCTACTTTTGCAAAAACAATTTACTGATATGAATGTAGTGTCCACCTCATTTGTATTTGCTTTAGTTAACCAGGTATATACAATACCAGCATGTCTGTTATCGAATTTCTACTAAAACAAGAAAGAGGGAGCCTCTGTTCATAGGCACTACTTTATTAGCATCTTAACAAAATATTTGAGAAAATGACAGCAGGTAGGAACAATGTTCTCAATAGATGAGTTCAGGTTTACAAGCATTTCTAGAAAACAAACACCATTTTGCTGTACTTACGGTGTTTTCACACTTACACCAAAATTCTCTCTGAACCACATACTTGTTGTGTATGTGGCTGGAACCCACCTGCCATTTGAGCTCGGTTTTCAAGCAGTGTGATTTCCTTTGAACTTTATTACCTAGTATTTGTCCACTATGGAGGGGAGTGGAAACTGACGGGGAAGGAAGGTAGTGGGGGCAGGGAAAAGAGAGGGAAGGACTAGGGTAGAACAAATGGGAAATACATTTAAAAGCGCAGATAACTGACAGTAAAATATATGTTCTTTGGTTAGCAAGCAGAAAAAAAGGAAAGGACTTGCATACATGATAGATACGCACTAGCATTCTAAAACAGAAGACAAGAATGTCAAGAGTGTATTCTTTCCCCACTGCCAGATGGAAGGGCTATTATTATAAATGAAAGGCAGCAGCAGTGGATGCCAGGCACTTTTGTTGTGTGCCAGATTCTGAAGTCCAGATGTAAGCAGGTTACCCCTGGGACAGGACAGGCTTCAGCTCCCGCAGCAGAACAGAACCAATCACAGTTTTCTCTGTGTTTATGATGAGCTGTGCTGTAGAGCTCTCCTTCAGCTCCACTGTGACTAGCAGCAGTGACCCACTGTGCACAGTCTTAGCTGCAAACCTGGAGGGAAAAGGAAAAATAAAAAAAGAAAAGAGAAAAATCACTGAGGATCTTAAGGTCAAAGACTGCCAACGTTTCTTTCTCCAAGAGTTAAATGAGCTCGAATATAATAAAATACTTTAAAATTCATTAATGTGTTTCAGGTGATAAACCATAAAACCTCCCATAAATTCTTCAAACATAATTTATGTAAATATTTTTGCATTTTAGAAGGGTAAAGTAGTATCATGCAAAATGTTGTATTTAGTAATACAAACTAAATCTTATTTAAATAATTTTAAAATGTAAATATTAAGTCTTCACTTCATCTACAATATTCATAGACACTGACAACCTGACTACTGCTGGATAGAATTTTCCAAGGATTTTCATTATTTGCTGCCTCAAAAACAATACAACTATGTTAAATGTAGCAGAACACATAAAAAAAGCCAAACTGTTGTACTTTCTGAAATGTGTCTAAACATTATAAACATACAAAACAATCAGCTTGAAATGACAGTGACAGCAAGGCAGAGTTATTCTATCTGTGAATTTATCTCAAGAACCATGAAAATATGACAAATATTTTTAAATATTTTACAATCATAAAAAAATCTTACAAAGCACATAAAAACTACCAACGAATCAGACAGACAAAAGTTAGGACTAATGCACCCTTACTAAATTCCAAGACATGAAGAACCCACTAATTACATGGAATTAAAAGCAAAACTAGCCTTTTAAGCACCACAATTGACTGAAAAGCCATTTTAGGCACAATGAACTTCTGTCAATCCTGTTAATTCATTCTGTGTGCAGAGCCAGGCCCAAGAGACAGGAAGCAAGAGGATGGCAACAGCGTCCATCTTTCCATCTTCCACAAGGAGTCCAACACGCTTTCTCTCTCCCCCCACCCCTTCTTGGTTACTTCTCAACAACAAAGTTGCTGCACATGGGCTTTTGAAAACACTAACAAGTGTAGAGCAGGTCTGTGACCCCGTCTGACCCCACTTTGCAGGGCCAATCTCCTCTCCTCTTTCTGAATGACACGTGTCTGAATCAGAGCCATCTGCCTCAATTTGCGCAACATCTTCAGTCACAATAGGACCCAGTTAGCCCTGACAACAGCTCACAATACAGAAAAATCAAACTGCTGCGCTGACAGCACGCTGTAGGCTATTCAAGAGCAAACCAACTGGTCAGTGTCTCCTGCCTGACAATCAGCACGGGCCTTGCAAAGCGCCTACCCAAGCCCTGGGGGATCTGTTTAATTACCATCAACATAAAGGAGGGAGTTTATCAGGAGATACTCAAAAAACTTCACTCCAGACTTAATTAAAATATTAGCCACTTAAGCAGGAAGCAGGTTCTCTTTAAACGAGAAGTAATTTCTGTCTTTTTTTTTTCTTTTTAAACTAAGCATATCAAAATCTCATAACACATTATACTAATTAAGGAAACATGGGGCACTTTTCTAATGTCACCAATCACAGGTCAATCTATTTCTTTTGTCTGGATTACAGATACATTCAAAGACCTCTCTTTTAAATAGGAGGTTA
Organism: Sturnus vulgaris; assembly: GCF_052056855.1. Classification (NCBI taxonomy): domain Eukaryota; kingdom Metazoa; phylum Chordata; class Aves; order Passeriformes; family Sturnidae; genus Sturnus; species Sturnus vulgaris. The sequence goes on from NC_142283.1 coordinate 58,918,974, forward strand.
TAAAACAATATTACTAGTACAAAAATTACCTACTTAGCTAGTTATATCAATGATTTCATCTATTTATGCTGCAATGTAGAAGATGACTATTTCTCTTGTTGACTTCGACAAGGGGATAATTATAGAAACAATAGTCTTATTAGTCACTTTATTTACTTAACAGTTGTGTCTTGGGACAACACAGAAGCAGATTATCTCTGAGTATGCACATAAATAGGTTGCTAGTTGGCACTCCTGCTGTGCTTCATAGCCTGGAGGCTTGATTTTACCCTTTTTTATCAAAAGCTGAAAGTGATACAAAGTCAGCGTTCTGGGAAAGACAAGGTGGTCTGAAGCATGAGAGATGAGTTTTGTGCTGATATTTTTACATGTGAATTTGCAAAATCACTTAGGAGATCAATAGTACTTTTCCATAGCCCTGAACAAACCACATAAAATCAATAAATGTGAGTTTGCATGTGGCTTGCAAGATGCAAAGGGCCTGATACTCAGATAATTTTACACAAAGTGTTAATACGCATAACTAGCAGCAGCTAATCTAGCTTCTATCAATGGTTACCGACATGGGATCTGGAATTGCTCGGTGAGGGAAGAATTGGACTACAACAGAAAGGCTTATTTCATTTTAAAAAGCATGTATAGAAGAGAACCACTCAGTGGGTTTACAGCTGCTTTTGAACTTTGGAAACCAAAATATGTTCCTTAGAAAAGGGAATATAATCTAGTATCTCGGAAGAGTTATAAATATATTTGTATGATCTGTAAAACTGGATGCATTTATAGCAGGATGAAGCAGTTGGTACTAGCAGTAAAACCAATTTGACAGTTATTTAGATATTTTAAATACACTAAAGGATTGAAGGATTTAGTTAATAGCTGTTTTTTCAACTAAATACATGTTACTGCATTTATATGCTGACTCTTACTGTGAACCCTTGAGGATTTTCCAAGAGGTGTGTTGTGCTCAACTAAATATCTAGAAAAGCCTAGAAAGCCATTTAAAAAATCTCTCAGCAGCAAAAAATTAATCACTAATAACACGTTCACTCTTAGTGAGAAACTTTCATTTTCTCCATGAGGTCAGTAATAATTTTTCACTTTGTAGGTTAGAATTTGAATTAAAAACAAACAAAAAAATTTCCCTAACCAAACGAAACCAAAAATTACAATAAACCAATAAGAAATCACTGACTTTAATATGCCTTGAAAACGGCACTGTGATACATTTAAATCTAGGATGTACATTGATTGACTGTAGGTTCACAGGAATGAATTTGTCCTATGGACAACTTGTAACATAAGACACGTTTTTTGAGCACGGTTCTGTTGCAATAAAGGACACATCTGTAAATTAGAAAAAAAAAAAAAAACCAAAACAACAAACAAACAAACAAAAATAAAAACAAACTCCCCAACCAAACAACAACAAAAACCCTCAAAAAAAACCCCAAAACCAAACCAAAAAAAGCCCACAAAAAACAAAGTAAATGAGAAAACAGAACAAAATATTTACTAATAGCTTCAAGATGGCTGTTTCTGCTATGCTGTAGTATTTAATTCTACGATAATATTGATTCTAAACCGGATTTTACATCACTAAAATATTCGGGAACATTTGCAGCTGTTAATATTTTTTCCATTTAAGAAAATCAAGACAGATTAGAACAAAGAAATGTGAGAAATATTTGCATATTATGAATGTTTACAATTTTTTTTAAAGAGTATTAAATGCTATATTCTGAGCATATGTGACATGCAAAAAAAGAAAATGAGTTAATACATTGTTTTTATATAAATATAGTACTTATCAGTAGATAAGGAAATATACATTAGGAATCAAATTCAACGTCAATAAAATACTATGTATTTCTAGAAAGTAACTCAGTCTTTCAGGAATTAAAAATAAAGTACATCGTCTCGGTCACTTCCCAGGAAAATAAAATTTTCTATACAGAAAAATTTGATATATAGTTGATATAAAGAGAAAACACAGAGTATCAGATACTACAATGTAACAGCATTTGCCAAATACTGACTTTGCAATGATGACTAGTCTGAGTACAGACTGGCAGTAATTTTCTCTTTTCCTGTAGACAAAATATAGCTACACTATAAAGAGATGCATTTTTATGGGGAAAGGCTATGAAAATTTCATGGCAGTGAATATACAGCAGCAGACTAACTCGCTTAAAATCTACTCTTTAAAATTCAACATTTGAGAAAGTAAATTTACACCTGAACACTCACTATCGGGATATTTACAGCAGAGCAGGGTTCGTTACGCATAATTCAACAGCATTATAACACATTCTCTCATGTCCGGTGCTTTTCTTCCTCTTTGACTTTTCTATTCAAGCTAAATTTCCTCCTTTTTCTGTTCTACTGCTTACCACAAAGAGTGACAATGGCCCATAGAGACTAAAACTTTTTTTTTCTTCCACCCTTTCTTTAAATCTTGTACATGAAGCCTTCAATTACTGCCTGCTGAAGCAGACAGAATCCTATTAGTAAGGAAGACAATCAGAAGATGCAATGCCCTGCCCTAGCTGTAGAAAAATAATTAGTCCAAAGCTGACAAATGTGTAATCAAGTTATGCAATGAATATATTCAAAGGGGAAAAAATACTGCTGTGAATTAGTCTTCAATTTGTAAATATAAGAATGAATAACTACAAAGGACCTTCCAGCATATCAACTGGACAACAAAGATAGTTACACTTATAGTTTCTTCCTATCGCTCTGCTGTGTAAAGATTTCTCCTAATGAAAAACAACTCATTTAAATATTGGCTACATTACTAATTTACTCGTATTCATTCTCTGAGTAAGCCTTAGTACGTGAAAAGGAAGTATTTGGGTATTAGTTATGACCTGGGGATAGAGTAAGCTTAATACCAAAACACAAATATATTCACAAAAAGAAGGAACTAAATGGGTGATTTTAACATTGGTTGCTACTAATAAAATTTGATTACTATTTACCTTAAAAATCATATTATGATAACATGACTTGCTTTTTTTCCAGCATATTTAATGCAATTTTAACACTATTTTTGATCAAATTGTTCAAAATACCTAATTCATTAAAATAATGTAACTATTTTCCAACATAATCTATTTTTTTCAGGGGGTATAAAAAACCCCAAAATTGTAAAATAAATTGCAATCAAATGTACATATTTTTACCATATTTATTTGTATTGCCAAAATAGATTTTTAATCTGTCCTCACTTTCTAGTAATCAGCTGCAATGTGTTAGAGAACAAAAATGCAGAAATGCAAGTGAGTCATCTCAACTGATTGTCCAATACACAGCACTAATCCCCATGTTCAAAAAGATGCTGCATGAATTTCTTATCATCTTCCAAATTTATCATTTATCAAAAATATCAGCATTTTTATATGTAGGTATTTATATCTCCTCCCCAAAACTTCAATGAGCTAAAAGCTTGAATCGAAATATTTGGTCCTATCACCTAAAAAAATCTAATTGTAATACTCGATCAATTTGTTTTCTTATATGCTTTACTCTTCTTTTTTTTTCTATAGAATTGGGTATTTAATATGATATGTGCTTGAGAATTATACTCAGTCTACTTTTAAAACAGGGTATAAATTTTAATTTGCAGGAAAACTATTTAATTTCAAGAAAGCAGATTACCTTATAGAAAGATATGAAAATATTAAATATTAAATACTCAGAGATCTTTACAATCAAACAGTCTTCTGCTCAGTTAGTTCTTTAAGTGTTCACCATTTTCTGTTTAAATAACTGGCTCAAAAGGCTCCTGTTTGTTTTTCAATGAAAATGCTGCACATATTTATCACTTTATACCATTCAGATACAAAAGCAGTGCTGTCCTCTAGTGGACAGCAAATAAGCCAGGCTAGAACAATCTATTTTGATTAACTGCGTATCTAAAATGACTCACTCATATACTTTTAATGTTAAGACCAAATTTAATTTCCTAAAGTTATTCTAAAATTTTGCGATTTGCATATAAGCTCTTTAATACAATAATATATCTACAGTATTAAGGGCATTAAAATGATTCTGTGTGAAGGCACTCTCTTGATAAAGTATTTTGCACCAGTTAAATAAAATCTTCATATGATGATAACACATGAAAGCAGTATTAGTATACACAGGGAGCTTTTGTTAGCAGAGAGAAAATTTCAAGGTTTTGGAACATTAGGATTTGATTAAGGATTTGATTAGGCTTGATTAAAGAATAATTATAATAGGAAGAGTAATATGAGGAACTACAGAATGAGTACTTCCATACTTATAAAATTCAGTTTCTTTTCCTCTACTAATAAAAATATTAACCAAAGAGTAGTTACTAAGTTACTATCCAGTAAGACTTCTAGTCCTGACTATTTAAAAAAATATAAATGGTTAGGCTAGCTGGGCTTTTTTTTTTTTTTAAGAAAAGAAACCAAAACCAATACCCCCAAAACAGAAAACTGGAATTACTTGAATTACTTCCATTATAAAGCAAGAAAACATTAAGAGTTTACAACTTCTGGCTAAAATAAAGGCTGAAATAACTGTGGGCATGTACATACTATTCCATTTAAAATTGTCTCCAGATAAAAACTACTAGAGAAGCTGTTTTGCCTAGGTTATTTAGCTCTCTAATTAATTCCTACTTGAGAGATTAGGAAGCAAAATCAAAGCTGCATACCTGTTGCAAGTTTATTTATGCAGCTACCCATTGAAGCTTTCTAGAAGAGTAGAAAAGGAAGACTGAGCCCCACAGCTAAGGAACTACAGAAGCAAAACAGTCTTGGGTAACTGCATCAAAGGAGCTACTTTGCAGGAGCAGAGGTTGATTTCACTTCCTTGCAGCCCTCCAACAGGCTAATTACTTAGTACCTTAGAACACGTGTGCTTGCACACAGAACAGAAAGGGCTTTTAAAATTTTTTTTGTGGATTTATAGACCTGGTAATCAACTACTGACAACATATACAAGTTGTTCACTTTAATAACTACGAAGAATTTCTATTCCTCAGAAATTTATACATAGTATTTATCCTCAATAGATGAGTGTTTTCCTTTCCAGCAGACATGCTGGAAGCAGATGCAGTTGTTAGTTATGTTAAGCTGATGGTGTCTGTTCACTAACTTTCTACCTGAGAATTCTTTCAAATTTAGTGCAGATTGGAAGATGACATATACAGAAGAATTTTCCAGGTGGACCTCTTTAGATGGAGTTTGGTTCAATACAAATGTACCGACACACATGTGCAATTGCATACCTTTTTCCCCCACATTAAGTGTTGCTGGATTAAAAAGATGTGGGGGGGATAACTGATTACTAAGCACGACATTCTCTGATAATCAAAATTGCCTGTAAACAAAACCCTCTTTCCTTTGAGAATCAGTCTGCCAATATACTATAAATGGGACATGACAGGTTGCAAAATGATAAAAAGGGGTGAATACAACCAGACTGTCAGGCTGATGTATGGAGTAAGAAATAAAGGCTGGTGAAACACAGGTCCTTTGATTTCTGTATTTTCTGGATTTTAAACATTTTATGCAAGTTTCTACATTTGGTCTTGTTTTCACATTATTCAAACTATGAATTCTCACCTGTTGCAGTGTGTTCACTGTCATAATAAATGATTTCTACAGTATGTTTCTGACTTCGCTAAGAAGGCAGGTGGACAGTATTTTACATCTTGTTCAATAATTGCTTGTTCAAGAAATCAGATAGTTAAGGGTACACTAAGCAATGGAATACTACATACAGCAAGTTCTGAAGAAACTACCATATCTACGTGGTTCAGTGAAGTGTCCCTAAAAATGTAGGTCTCAGAAGCCACAGTCATTGCATGCACTGCTGTGCTTGAGCTAGTTAGACCTGCCCCAGCAATGAGCAGAAGTGCTGTTTCACACTTCTTTAAAACTCAGCTTGCTTGCTGCTAATTCAGGTGTCTAGTATGAGACCACACTAAGAGATGAGAATCATGCCTCTGCAAGTCCTGGTCATGTCTAGAAAGAAGAGACGGCTGTTAGTATTGCCACTTTCGTGACAGTAACAGAGAAAGACATTAAAATCCCTATTTGAAAACGTGAAATGGCTGTTCTGAAGCACTTTAGAGCTTCATTGTTGAGAGATTTGATTTTCTCCAAAACCTCAGATTGTCGCATCTTGGGTTCTTGAAATTATAGAATTGACCATGTGAAATTCGAGGACTGAAATTAATTCTGTCACGTGTCTCAGAGTGCAGGTCAATGGTTACAGCCATTCTGAGGAATGGCAGAACAGAGATATATATATATATGACACCATGCTCACTTTCTAATCCTACTACTTCCTGTTTGCAATTGAGGATTCCTTCCAGAATACAACAGCAGCAATAGACTAGTGCAATGGACTATTAAATAAGTTGAGGTTGACTAAACTTCATTCTTCATTATCCACCCTGCTGGCTTCAGAGTTTTATCTCACTGACTGATTGGGCAATGTACAGGTAGTCTTTAAGAATAAAAAAAGTGGAAAAGATTATCTGTATTGCACCATTTTTAGAGCCACAGTCATTGACGTCAATAATATTCTGTAGTACAACGCATCCCATTTAAGAAATACTTTGGGAAGTAGAAGGTAGAGAGGTAGGTAGTTGAAGACGGCCTGATTCTTCATCCCATTGCACGTTATACCCTGACATCAATAGAAGCACACAAGTATAAAATGAGAGTGAAGAAGTAAATCTAGTTTGTGATCTTAGCTCAGAACAGATTTTTCTCCCATATGCTGCTGCCAACACTTTAAAAGCTTTGCACCATATTTTTGTTGGTAGCATGAAAAAATGCCTTCTATGTGCATTTCTATTACTTTTTTTCCTAAGCCAATTTAGCCTGAAACACCTCTCCTTTATGCATAGGACCTTATGTAACAGTAGACAATATTTTGGCACTTTCTAGAGGATTATAAGAGCATTCAAGTCCTTGTAAGAGTCAAGTCTGCAACTCGCCTTTTCATTCTATCACCATCTATTATCTTTTGCTATATTCAAAGTGAAGCAGATGATGACTACCTATAATTGTAGGAAATGAAAATGAATAAAAGTAGAAGAAACCTGAGGAACTTACAGGATATTCATCTGAGAAGAATAAGCAACACATGTTGAAAGTAACACTAGCATGAAGGGTGTTTCTGGGTAAATAAGGCTTGTGTTAGTTAAATAGAGTATGACTGAAAATCTTAAACTGAATAATGTTTAATCTCATCATATTTTGAAATAGAACAGTCTGGATTACTTTTTTGTTGTTTTTGTTGTATTTAAAGCAATGAATGCTACTGCCCAAGTAAAGACCAGGAGCTCAAGTGGTGTTCTATAGAACAATCAACTTTGAGGGAATAAATGTCCTCCACTATGTATTCTCTTATCTTGAAGACAGAAAAATTCCTAATAGGCTTTCCCCACTAATCAAACAGCAGACATACTTCAACTGAAAAGTACTTGTTCCCTAAAGGTAGTTATTCAGAGTGATTTAATTCCTTGCAGGAACAAATACTTTTCTTTTAGTGTCTTTGTCTCCAGATATTCAAATGGTGCCCTCAGGTTTGAGGTCTGAACCAAAAGACAGAAGCTTGGTGCCTTAGCTGATTCTTTGAAATCACTTTATCAACATCAAGTAATGGTTATTAGAACATTAGAAGTGTTATGGATATTCCAACAATTACTCTCATCAGTCTTGTGAAAAAATATTTTAAGAAAAGAAAGGACTCTTTTTTCTGAGGTTTTCATATTTAAGAAAACACATTTCCCATTCAAGAAAACCTCTCTTTTGAAATGCATTTCACATTCTTTCTTCTAGTAGAAACCTTTAAAAATTGAAATGTTTCCACTTATTAGCAAAAGCAAGAAAGATCAATACATAAAATAGCTAAATCCTATTAAGAACACGCAAATACGTTGCATGCTGTCTTACAAGCCCCTGTAATCTAAGCCCTTGAATAGAGTCCATTGAAGATAAGGTAACTATTCTAAAGGAAGTAAAACAGTACAGAAAATTTAATTTTCAAATACATAAATATGAACCTGAAACTTTGTGTGCTGATGTCTATGTCTATGCTACCTTTTGCAGTTACCACTTCAAATAAAACCATGTCAGAAAAATCAGTTTAAAGCAGCATCAACTGTGTCACCTGGCATATTGTTCATTTACCAGTTAAATTATTACATTTTAACTAAGCACACAAATTCAGTAGCCACATGGTAAAGAGAGAAAAGAAATGCATGTAAGAAAGTGTTGCTATGTTGTGATATGCTCAGATTTATAGCTGATGTATTTGACATTTGTTTTCACTTATTTCCTTTTTCTTTGGTGACTATATGCTACTCTGTTGAAATTTATTTCAAGTATTTACTTTCAAATCTTCAATATATTTGCTCTAAGTGTTTTTACTTGGTGCAAAAATAAAATCCTAATAGGGTTATTAATTTAAGGACCAGTAATTGGATTCCACCAGCATGACAACATCTTCAGCATGAATGTGAATATGTTTAGACGGAAAGAAACCATGAAACACCTGTTCATGTCCATTAGATACTCTTGCACTTGTATTAAACTGTACCGTTTCTTTTGAATGAGTATATTGCATTACCAGGCAATGCAATTTTTTTAGCATTAGTCATCATTAAGTAGTAATACTCAAGTTGGGGATGACCAACTAATAGGTTAATGTAATTTATGCTGCACAGTGCAGAACATCAGCTAAAAAACAGTACTTCTGTTTCTGTGTAAAAAGGTATGTTCTAGGCTCTTCCAAGAAGTCAGCTGAAGTAGTCCTCACAGAACAGCATGATGAGCTAAAAGTTTTTGGATGTAATTTTTTTCTCCAATATCACTTGCAATAAAACAAGACAAATTACAATCCTATTAAAAATTAAAAGTTAAAATTCACTTTTAACATATTTTTATTGAATCTGTAACTGTTTAGACATGATAAAAGGTTTTATTTTATTATCCTGAAATTGTGTCACAATTCCTGAAATATCCAGAAATAAAAGTCACAATTCTTGTACCCATGAGATTTCTGCCAGAAGAGATTTAATTTCTGTTTCCTCTCATCACAGAGTTCATTTAATCTAATCATATGTTTGCTTTAGATACATATATATATATAAACTATTTCAGTCATTTTTTTCAGCATTTTGAAAGGATTAATTATCTAATATCTATCTCAAATATGCATTCATGTGAATCTAGGATTTACTTTAACAATAAAGCATTACTGTTTAAAAGATGAACAGGTTCATCACAGTATCAACTAGGTAATGTTCCTGTTCAATAAAATCTAGGTGGAATTATGACTACATAATATCTCTGAACTCCACTTATTTATGGTGAAGCAAATGAAGGACTGTTTTCTTAATTCTTATCAACTGCTGGGCATTTCTCATAGGCCACTTAAATTGTTAAAAACTACTTGTTTTGCTTGATGGATTATTCTATAGTCTATTCTGTAACTATTGCGGCAGACTGAAATTGAAAACATTGTATTTTGAATCTAAAAAATGAAAGAAGACTTCAGGATGCTCTGAAGCAGTCTGAATACTTCAGCTTGACCTGAACGTGGCTGTAAGCACTGTCTCTGAAGGAGTGTACCCAACAGTAAGAGTATCTTCAATTTCTTTACTCTTGGTTATAGACTCTGTCGTGGAAAGCTTCTTTTAAATGAAACAAAAAGAGCAAAAGAAAACAACATCAAACTAGAAAACTTATCTACAACTGGAAAACCTGTGGCTGAGGTAGGAGCTATGCTATTATTTTAGGGAGCCTTTTTGAGACTCAGTCAACAAAACAATCCATGCCTATGTGATAAGTCTCATATGATAGATAGGGTAAAGACGGAGAGCACCTGTAGACTGCAGACACTTCAGTCTCTCTTGATTGACACTCTCACCTAGTCTTTGAATTGATGTTGAGAACACAGACTATACAGATCCCTCAGGGATGCAACAAATGAGGACTCTTTCATGGAGGATCAGGTGTCAACAGTGACAATCATTTCAGTGCAATTGCACTAGCTGTGCCATGTTTTTATGGTGAAACAGAATTTTATCATTAACCGTATCAAATACATAGAAAAATCCAGCTGGGTTAATGTTAATGCAGTGCAATACAAATGCCTAGCAATGCAAAAGAGACTACATCGAACAATACCAGGTTATTAATCTTTTGTAGGCTACAGCATTCTCACCCTTTCAAAAAGCCATCTCAGTCCACAAAATTTCAAAGAAAAGCACTCTCCTTCTCTTTAAAAAAAGGTACTTTGCTCTTATTGAATAGCACAATTCAGGGGATTAAAGATAATTCAAAATTTAGTGAACAGTTTTAGTAGCTGGTAAGAGAGATGTATTCATTTTCTTATTTCAAGACCAGGTTAACCTGTTTGTTCCTGCCACAAGTGAGTAGCCATACAGATTCACAGGATTAAATATTTTGAGTCCATCACATTAAAAGCTGTCATTAACCAACAACTGCATCAATTTCACTGACATTCTGTATCATAGCATTTAGATGAAATGGATTAATCTACAAGTGAAAACTGGAAATTTGACAGGGCCAATGACTTTCTTGGCTGATAATTGTTTTTGCTTGCAGATATATACATAGAGGAATGTAAAAAAAGAAAGTAGGAAAACAAGTTGCTCCTCACAGATGATAAAACTGGAGCAGGTTACTTAGTATGGGAAACAGAAGCAAAAGGTAAAAAAATCCCCAAAAACCTTCTTGAAAGTACTGTGCTCTAAAAGACTAGCTCCTCCCTTTGAAACAAGCAAGGGATAGACAATTCCCTCTAACTGTATAAAATCTAGACAGTTCTATAGACACTCAAATAATGAGCTGCAGAGTATTTGGATAAGTCACTATCTGCTCAATATTACATACTACAGTATAATTTGGTACCTTCTCCCTTAAAGGTATGGGTAATAAAATTTTCCCTGATATTATAAAATGTTGAAGAAGTTTGAACTAACAAAGTAATATTAAAAGATGGTCATACTTTGAATAACATATAATCTTACCTGTGTATGTTGTCTTGACCAGAAGGGACTACACCCAGGTTTGCTGCTTTCACTACTCTCTCAATAATTACAAGTCTAGCAGAATTCTGTGGAGCAACAGCTATTGTAGCAGATGTCTCATTCATTCCTGTCAGCATTCCTGAAACATTAAATATTTCATTATGAATACACTAAGATTTGCCTGCTTATTAAGCATTATATCAAAATAGTAGACATCTAAACAAAAAAATTGCATTAATTAATTAATTGCATTAAAAGTTAAAAGCATTTACTGAGAAAACAATTTTATAAGAACTCACATCATTACCTTAGTTTAATGTCTTACCTGCAATGACCTATTATCAGAAACAAATTAGTAATACCTGAACAATGACGTGTGATACTAATGCAACTGTGAAACTAAGGTAGTTCTTTTCTCATAAAGAGCTTAATTTAAAAGAGAATGCAAATGCAGAAATTAAATATTAAGTAAGACTGATTTGGAAAGTAAGGAAGACCATATACAAAGATCCTTTATAATCTATCAGTCATACATTTAATTATAATTCCATATGCAAAATTCCATATATCTTTAAATTCAGATAGTAATTGGTTCAATTTAGTTATTTAAGAGAAAGCACATTAGAAACTGGTAAATTCAGTTAGTAACCAGCTCTCTAAAATATCAACATAAACTATTTGAGTAAAATTATTTGAATATCACTACAAAATGGAAGAGAAATGTAAAGATTACATCCAAATATATGATGAAGAAAAAGTAACGAAAGAGATGCCATTCAAAGACATTTTAACAAAACTCACACCTTTCTATCAATATCCATTGTTTGGAAGAATGATTTGTTGGATGCTCATGTTGACTAAAACACAACAGTAACTACAACTTAACACTGTGTGTGCCTTTTTACAGTATGTTCAGAAGCTGAAAATGCAGACAAACAAAGGAGCACAGTACTTCAGGCAGAAATATGACACATCTGAAGCAAAACTAACAATGAAAAAGTCTCAAAAGGCCAATGTTTTAGGGCTTCACATACAATTATAACCCAGAGAAAATAGTAGCACCAAGATGCTTAATAAGAGCAATTAGAACAATAAATCCAGCATTTTAATGCCCTGGAATGCGCTGCTGTCACAGAATAAGAAATATGAAAGTAAAAATGGAACAGCTGATGAGTAAATAATTGGGTATTTTTGAAGAGAACAAAAATAAACATACAACTTTTATAACAATCAGATTTATCCTGAGAGTAGAACATTCTGTTTTAAATTGTTTAACTATTAGGCAAAAGCTTTACAAACTACATACATAGACTAAAACCGCTTTTAAGCAGAGCACGGGGACTGACATAACACTGCTGAGAGATATGTGTACTTATTTAGGATTTAAACCTTCTCCATTAAGCTCTACTGAAGAGCAAATGCTGAATAAATGAATGCAACTATGTTTATGTTAAAAGCCTGTTTCCCGCAGCATGTAATTAAAGGAAATGTTGTACAAAGCCAGTACTTTTGTCAAGCTCCTGTAAATGGAAAGATGGATAGCACTCAGAGAAGTGAATGCATTGCTTCATATTTAACCTTAACACTCTTGTCATTAATGGTTTGTCTAACTTGTTCTATAAAAGACAAGGTACTGCTCCATTGAAGTAAAATTAAAAAAATCAACTAAACCATGCTTTTCAGAACAGAAGATTCATTATCGTCGACTAATGTATTGGCATAAAGCAAAGTAACATCCTATCAAGTAAGGCACACATTCAATCTGCTTTTTCACCCCCCTTTATTTTTAACTCATGCTGTTTTATTGTTATAGGCAATTTGTACCACTCAGCATGACAGTGTAAACTGAATCAAGATTAATTTACATGCAAAAGAACACTTAGGAGAGCAGCGTGGTAAGCAAATGTATTGTCTCGATTGCTGAGGTGGAAAAGAACCTGGAAATAAAAAAGGGTACTCTAATTAAGGAGCATCAAATATGATTGCTTGGGGTAGTCAATGGCCAGAAAATAGTAAATGTCCAACCATTTAAAGAATTAGCATCTTGCTTGTTAGGAAAACAAATTTTATATATATAATTCTAATAAAATTAGGTAAACTATCTGTTTACTTAACCAAGATTGGGTTTTGTTGTTGGTTTGTTTTTTTTAAATGTGATTCAGGTATACACTCCTAAAAAAACGTTGACGAAATTATTTAAAAACGTGTCTCTTGAGAGAAAAAAATCCTAAAGTAGTTTTAATTACCTATTTTAAAAACACCATCATAAAAATTCTGATTAATACCCAGCTATAACAATCACATGACACATTTAATATTGTTTGAAGCATGAGAATCTAAGAAAACTCTAACCCGAGCACAAAGAAGCAATTAGCCTGGGTTAGCCACCTGATATGATGAAATAACCGTACATATTTTAAATAATAAAAGAAAATTATATTGGAAAAAATACAGTGATGGGTAACAAGGTATGCTAGCCAGCAGACCAGTCCTATTCTGAACTGAGGGAAGGAGAGTTTTGCCACTGATTTTTAAAAACAACAGACAAGTTGAAATCTGGATACAGAGCTCCAATAGTAAGTATTCCACTCATGCAGTATTCCTACCATGGCAACTCGACTTTTCTTGGGGATGTGATGTAAAATAGGGTATAAAATTCTGAGGTCTGAAGGATCAGAAGAACTATTTGAGCAAAAAGGTAGTGTTTGACAGTATCATTTTAATTCACTCATTCCAAATTGTCAATCACAACACTCACTAACTCATCTGCTTCTCCGGGGAACTACTTCACCAGAGGATTCCCGAACTCAGGAGGGAAGGAAAGGGGAGACGGTGCAGCAAAGCTAAGCATATCATGCACAGCATGTGGACAAAAACAGCTTTTCAGGTTCTGCCATTCCACCAGATAACCTTCACAGCGATGAATATTCAATAATCTGTCTGCTCCTCTCTCTTCATGCCATCAGGAAGAAAATGGACATATACAAATGTAACACACAATGCAAAACAGCAGAGTGTAATTGAGTAAAGACGTGTAGCAATGATTTATCTTCTACATAGCAGTATAATACCAGCTATTTTCTCTTTAGCATTCTTATTAGGTTACACATGCAATTTAGATGTAAAAATCCTTAAAACACATACATATTTTCATTCTCTCCCAGTGTTACCTTGCATTTCTAATGTTCTCCTCATTCCTTCAATATTTTTTACCTATCTATTTTGGTCACAAAGAAAACCAGGCAGCTCCAGATACAGGACTTGAAACATTTTCAAAAACCAACAAAAAAAAAGGGGGGAAAAGCATGACAAGTGGAAAACAAGTTATATAAATCAGATTCATTTGGAGAATACAGGCAATTTGAAGTTAAACACAAAATAGAATAATATATATCAGCTTCTAAATTGCCCTGCATTTATTATTGTAATTTGGATTTTTCATTTAGCAAGAACACAAAGTAATTCTTCTCATATGCTACCTGTTCCTAGATCTTTGTAATAAATACTAATGCAAAATGTAGAATTGAGACTTCTGTTACCAAGAATATTCTGATACAGCTGATATCCATAAAAAAAGATGCAATAGGAAAGGTTTTAAAACCTGTAGTAAATTTGCCAGCCTGCAAAGTCCTGCATCAAAGAATGAATTCAGGAAGACAGAGTGAGCGATACAGAAATGCCAAGAGACCTTCATGGATTTACAAATACTTCATATAAACAAATTTTCAAATAGCTTTATTCAGAGTAGCCTTTCTGCTCTATTAAACATAGCAAACAGCTGCCAGGTTTATTCAGACAAATAATCAACAACCATAGAAGTAAAATGGCAGAAGAAAAAGGAATTTTGGCAACAACTCCACAGAGGACCACAGCTATTCTCCAAGTATACTTCTTCTATGTGCTCATGGTTCTGTATGGCCAGTCAGGAGGAAAAAAAGCCCTCAGTCAGGATAAAGCATACAAAAATTCTATCAGAATATCACAAAGCAAGTAAACATAAAAACAGGGAGGGAAGAAGCACAGAAACCTGCTTTCTTTTCACTACAACCTCAGCTACAATTTTTAGAAGGGAACAGTTGAAAATAAATGTACCACAGCCTCATTCAATCACTCACCTTGGTTTGCTGAGCAGGTATAAAGCAGAGAGGCAGGCTTTAGCCAGCAAAGGGTAAGAACAGCAAATAAGTATCAATTGGTTATGAAAACAAAGCACAATCCTAACTTTTCACTGCAGCCATAACCTTAACTGCGAATGATCTATACAGTATTTAACTACTTTCTTAATAATTCAAAAACACAAAAGCAAGAAATCTTCAAAAGCAATAACTAATAATACATGACATTACTCATTGGTGTTCTTGACTGCTTGATGGATATACTGAGTTTCTGAGCCTTATACAGCTATGAGTCAGGATCCCATGGGCATATTCTCATCTCAATATGAAGAGACATACACATGTAAATTCCCATACATTGAGATAGATGAGTAAATACTACATTTGAGTGCATCCAAAATGTTACCACTTGTATTTAAAAATATCCAAGAATCCTATCTGAATTAATGACAGCAGTATTGACTATTCCATTTAACATATGGTCAAACCTAGGCACAATTTTGTCTAATTATTTTGAATAAAATATTCAAGTCACTAAAAGCTCTTATGGAGGTTTGTGCCTGGACTAGTGTCAGAGACTTACATTCTTTGAAAACACAGTATTAGTAGAATGTAGAAGTATAAAAAAATATCACCGTTCAAAAACAGTATTCCAACAAGAGTATTTTTTTTATATGAAGTGTTTGACAGTGAAAAGGTTAAAACAATCTTCAAAGTAGCTGAGGAACATATACATTATTAGTATTCAAAATTACTATTGAAATAAAGAATAGTAAAATCTGATGCAATACTCATGTAGAAATGGTTCATTTCCTTGAGCTGGAATCCCAAGTTTCTGTTTTACTGCTAGTAGGAAAGGCATTCACACTTCATGATGGGAAACCAAAACTCTTAGAGCAGAAAGACTGTTTTAGGGTTAAGGGTGGGATTTGACCCTTTAAAGACTGCATCATATCATGGCACATCCTTATTAAGATATTTTTAAACTACTTATTATTGTCAGAATGAATACTAACAGTGGCTAACTCAACCACCTACAACTGGAAGCACTTTCTGTATGCTTGGAAATTGAAAGGCATGCAGCCCTCTTCCCATCCAAGTACATTTACTGAAGCTGCTGAAGTATTTCTCACCTTGCTCCTTCTTAAAATCTTTCTCTGACATAGTGACAGGCAAGAGCAGTTCTCCAACAGGGGGTTGAATGTTAACATTGAACTGATCATCCTTTGTGCTAGAAAAGAGAAATTACAGAGAATCAACCAAGTGCATCAACATAGATTAATATACATATATCAGTTCCAAATTTTCTGTGAAATCATTAAAAAGTGTAAGAACTACCTCTGTGATTTCTACCTTGTTAATTTGAAAGCTGTCTACCTTCTTACATTAGTAAAGCTGATCCACTTTCTCTCAGTACAAATGTTGTAGGCATGGTCTTGTATTTCAGAAAATGTAACTTTTACTCGGATCAATGTTTATTCACGATCTGCAAAGCATCACACTCAATCTAAATGCTTGCAAAGGACAAATTATTGTGCATTTGACAAATCCTTTGAGAGAACTGTTCCATGTCCTGTCATCAGCTATAGCCGTCCTAGAAATGATGCTTAACATAGAAAAGATATAATTTCAGACAAAAGGATAATATTGTCTGAAAAAAAAACCCTCAAACAAGCTGAACAATAAATACAGTGGTAAAGAAGAAATATTTTTTATAACTTCAATTTTACATTATTTGGTATATTTAAACAAAACCACACAGCATATTGGTTATTGTAAAAGCACACTGGAAAACTGCAGAACTTGAGGCCGTTTTCTTAATGGAAGTGTTAAAAAATACTATCACTAGAAGCATAATACTATTATATGTTACACATTTCTCCTTAAGAAATAAATATCATACAGTGAACTTCCTCTCCTTACCCATTTAATTCTCTAAGTTTCCAACTATTTTGTCTGAGACTTCTTCAATGCTAAAGAAACTCAAGATACATTCACTCTGCTATGTTTCATTGACTAACTGTACCATAAGGGATTTGCCTAGCAATCCAGTCAGAATCTTTGTTAATGCTTTTAAGGCCTGAGAAATTTTTAGAAAAGAACGTTTTTCTTTTTTTTTCCCTTTTTTTTCTGATGTACCAAATAGCCAATATCTATTGATTGGTGATATGCCTCAGATATCTTACTTAAATATAATGATACAATCATTAGAATGGAAAATACATTTCATCCATTAACATCCATGTTATTTAAATCAACCTAAAACATGTGCTACTGATTTTTTATAACTCTGCAACTTCAAAGTTCTGGAACAAGATAGACTGATGGAAAGCAAACAGCATTATAGATCAATAGTATAGAAAACATATGTGTCTCCCTCCTAAAGATGCAAAACTAGCCACCTGGAAGTAGAAAAGCATTTTACAGTCCCCCTACTCAAAATTCTAACACTTATTGTAATTACCTATTTTCAAAAAGAAATGCTTAGGAACTAGTACATTCTTATTTTTTACCTTCTGATGTGTTACAATTATGCTTATGAGTGCAGCCTCAAGTATGGGCTGTTCAAATAAAACTAGACAATTATGCTAATTTTTTTGAGAACTGTTATTTAGTAAACATACAGAACAATCCCTTCAAACTTCCTAGTACTTCCTTTATAAAAAATCTTCTATTAAGTGCTGCTTTTAAAACCCAACAAATTCAAACTTTTTTCCCCTGTACTACTTTTCTCCCCTGTACTACTTTAAATGCCATCCATCTCTAAAGTAATTATTATAATAAAAGTCATTATTATAATAAAAGAGGGATTGTTTGATTGTCTAGCCTGATTAAGTGCACAGTAAAATAAGCAAGAAGTATTTTTTCTTTAATTTTTCCTTTGAAAAGTGATTAAGAACTCAATCAGCTTAAGAGCTGATGGAAGGGTCTTTAATCAACTGCCTCATTAATTTTTTGCTGTTCATACCTACTACTTGGACTATAAGACTAACACTTTCAACAATACTTTCATTGACACTGTTCAACTGATTGTTCAACCAATGTTATGTTTCATATTTAAGCTAGACGTGCTCTATATAATTCAGCATGAAACAGATAAACCATTTTGTGTAGAATGATTTACATCCTACATTGACTGGAGAGATGCCATTTGTACATTAACTTGACTTATAACATCAATTATTAGATTGCTTTAATGCTTATAACAATATTTCCACGATAAGAAGGAATAAAAGCATGAGTACAGCTTGGGTATTTTATGTCCATAACTGCTTAAGAGGACCACTTGACACTTCTGCTGTTAACAAGCATTCCACCTCCATTTCCTCTATTGAATAAATAGCTAAGATATATTCTTTGATAAAACATGAACTCTTCATAGCCTACAAGCAGAAATTCTGATTGCTAGTCGTCCTTCAAAGCTACTTTGTTCTTAATTTCACTTTAGTCAGCATCTAGGTTACTTTGCATTACTTTAATTCCAGTGTGCTTCAGTAAATTTCTTTCTCAGCTCCAGAAAATCATCCTTCCTTATAGATTCTCTTTATCAGACACTTCACAGATTAAATATACAGCTCTTGTTTATTGATCTGCATCTCTTTTATTACATCTTTATATTAGAGAGCTCATAATAGCTAATTTAACAAAAATTACTTAATAATTCCATAGAACCACAACACGATTCAGAAGGGGCATTAGAAATCACCTGGCTCCACCTCCTGTTTAAGCAAGGGTCATCTGAGTTCACTTTGCTCATGGCCTTGTCTGTTTGAGCTCTGAGAATCTCCAAAGATAGAGATTTTATCAGAAACCTAATGGAGAAGTTCCAGAATAAAATTGAGGCTTGGAATACAACTACTTAACTTTCCCCAATACCAAGTCAACCATATTTCAGTTTATTTAACTTATTCATTTATATTTTCAAGACTATCATTAATATAAAGGATGCTTAAACAAAAAATTACATTAATTTTTTTAAATCTGCCAAGTGGTTCAAGTTGCACTGAAGCATCACTCAGGCAGTATTGTTTTAACTTTCCTGGAAGAGCAAGGTGAAGAATCTTACTGAAAAAAATACCCAAAGTTTCTCAGGCTAACAGAATATGTTTTTTGATTTCAAAAATTAAAGACTGCATTTTCTGGTATTAGCAGGTGCAGCTGCTAAGGTACAGCCTTAGAGGAACATGAATACTCAATGAGAAGTTCTTAGAGGGCATCTCTAAAAGGGTCAAACAATTGGGGATGTCTGACAACAGTACCTTGCTAACACTAGCTTGCAAAATCTGTTATGTATTTAATTTATAACTTACTGGCAAATAATATTAGACATCATTACTCTTACCCCTTAAAAGTACATATTATATTTTTAAAAGACTTACATCACTTTCATGGTTCAATTTCAAGTATCATATTAATTTATCTTCTGATGCACACATAAAGATGAACAAATGAGAGACAATAATGCTCCCAAAGGAACAAAGGGAGACTTAACTAGCTCCACAGTAAACGACAATGCAAGCCTAACATTTAACCCTTCAGAACACTCACAGTTTAGAGTTCTGTCGATGTCTGCAGGTGGAGTGGGAGCAGCTAGCACCGGACATTTGAAACCCTTGGCTATTCCCTATCTCTTCTCTCAGTTTGATTGGGTTTTTTTTGTTTTTTTTTTTAAAGAATTGTCTCTGAAGGGTTCCTGGTAAAGAAGTTCTCTACCATAACAAAAGACTTGAGAAAAGTGATGCAAAATCTTTGAAACAGAAGAAAATAATGCTAACATTTGTGAATGAGTTCTCTTAAAATAGCAGTGGTTAAAGTCTTAACTCCCAAGGCTTTTAATAAATTAATATTCTAATCAGACTGGGAATATTCTTCTTGCTCTTTATACTATCCTTTTTTATTTCACTCCCAGCAGCAGCTTGTCCCAGAACATATCTATCTCAAACCAGTTTACCATTTTTGTCTTGTATTCACAAAAATCTCCACAAATGTTAAAAAAAATAACGTAAGAGGAAGAGGAACACTAAGAGAGAATTAAGTTCCTGCAAAACAAAACATGGAATTGAGAAGTATAAGAGACTTGATTCACAGTCTTGCTGAAGAAAGGAAAGGATTGCATCCTGCATTTATGAGACAAAAAGGCCAAAGGGATAGAACAACTGAAAGCAGTTGTTCATGTCCAGCCTTGTGTTCTTCCAGGTCAGTTATTTATCTTGGCATAATTGTGTTCTGGAATAGGGCCAACTGACTACTTTAGAATAATGAAATAAAGAGAAGAGTACCAGACTACTTGTCTTACATTTATAAGCAACTTGGTGATCTGCTGACAAAGCACTAGGGAAGGAAACAGCAAGAAAAAAGTGAAAACACAAGTGACCGTGATGTGAAGACAGCCCTACATCTCTAACATTAGCTTTTAATATATTCCATAACCTATTCCACCACATAATTTTAATCAGATGCTTTTGTGCAAACCATCTACACCTGAACGCATGCTTGCACTCAACAGAAATACCGATTGCTACCCAACCAACCCTCTTCATTTACTCTGCTTTGCAGGTAGAAGTTCTGCTTGGGAAGATCTCGACATCAACACCAAAGAAGTAAGTGAATTACATGCTGCAAAAATCTCTTCCTTTGAAAATAAAATTCAGAGCAAAACCTTCTACAATAAGAAGGAACCTGCAGAGAACAGACTGAACAAAGTTTTAAAATCTTATTCACAGAATTTACTTTGTTTAAGAAATAGCTAGATTCTTTATGCTACACCAAACTCTTCTGGACTAATCAGCAAAATGTTTTATTTATATAGTACAGGATAGATAAAATGAACAGACAGCTTCCTTTTCTATCAGCAAAACAACTGTAGAGAAGAGTATGTACTCTCCTCATCCAAAGGAGAGGGTCCTTCTGATGACACTGGGACATTAAGAAATGCCAACATAAGGTAACTAGTTAAAAACTTGTTATGTCACACTATTTTCCAATTACCTAATTATTCTGAAAAAGAATGAAAGGCACAGAAGCTATTGCTTTCATTCAATTTCTCTTTCTTCTTGGGAGCTCTGCTTGTGTTCTTTACACTTAAAGCTTGAGAAAACTAGGGAGAGAGATGTGAAACCAAAACTAGAGAGAGAGATGCATGGCATGGACATCTCCCCTACACCAAACAATTTCAAAGAAAGCTAAACAACTTCCCGTGTACTTTTCAAAAGAACAGAAAAAAGAAAAGATTCTCCCTAAATTATTTTTTTCTTTAAAGCTGTGGTTCTTTCATGGTTTTGGCAACAACTAAGATAATTTGGAAAGAGAGGATGAGAAGAAAGAAAAGATAAAGACAAGCTTTCTTCTCCAGCTTTCAATATTGTAAAAAGGACATCTCCCCTTCACCTTTAGTTATTCATCATACCTATAAGAAAGTGGAGATTTGCCTACTGAGTTACACAAACACAGACAGGAATTCATAACGTTAAATACATACACAAAAAACAGAGTAAGGGCATGTATATGTTGTAACTCTCTGACTCTATAACCTTCCTTGTATTCCATCTCAAGGGATTAAATCTTTCCATTCCAAGGATCCATGGCCAAAATTCTGACATGGCAAAGCTCAAAAATCTTTGCTCAGACATCGCAAAAAACTAGTAAGCTGAGAGAAAGACTTAAGAATACTTGAAAAGTAGAGACATGCAAGACAATAAAGATAACACAAATGGTAGGATTGTTGAAATAGTGAACACTAGGAGCTCAAGGATTCAAGAAAAAACACACTGATGTGGAAATCTTTAAGATCTGATGTGGGGAAAAAAAAAGTAGTTCTGCAGTCAGTGCAGTATTGCAGACAGCCTGTTATATCAAGTATCCATTCCAACATTTTCTCTGCTCAACTGATGCCTACCTGCTTAGATAAGGCTCAGGTCTCCTACTTGGATGGCGAATATACTAAAATTTAACTAGAATTCAACAAGCTAGCAACCTACCTCGCATGTGAGTTAGCCAATAACACATTGCTTTAAACTTCTAACCTGTGTAAATCCTGATTGCAAAATGAGAACAAAGTAACACAAAAACAGAGAGTAACATCCAAGAAATCTTTTAAAAGGCCAAGTTCCTTCATTTATTCCTCTTTAACTTTCTGCTTGAGAGGCATTACCATGCAGAACACCAGTGTGGCTGAAATAGCTGCCTCTGCAAGGAGGTGGCACAAGAAAAACAACAATGAAGAGACGTTCTCCTTACAAGTACATGCTGTAAACATCCTAATACACATTCTAAATAAATGCATTAGGTACAGTTTTCAGGTAAGTTTTACCCCACTTTAATTAGATGTGTGATCTTGGTAAGGTTTGCTTACCAGAAATAGTATTTGAGCGGGAGGTCTTTCCAAGCTCATTCCCTCAAACCCCTCTATTGCAGTTTTTCCTTCATTGTCCTTGACTTGTACAACAATTCAGAAAAAGATCTAAATATTTTATGACTCATGTTAGTTATTTTCTTTATAGAGTTTGTACTTATCGAACCACTAGTACAACAGCACATCCCTCAGCAGAAGGCTAGTGTTTGCTATGCAAAACACACAGTCCATGATTGGCATCTAAGACCAATTGATCTACCCATTACCACTATGTCCCTACCCCCACAAGCTTTACTACAAAGCTATTGATTTAAACACTGGCGATCGGTTTCCATTTTCTGATTTTGGGCAGGCCAATTAAGAAAGTGAGTAATTGTGATTACACTGCTTCAGGATCAATTACATTTGATGCAAGATAAAGTGCTCCTCTTTGAACTATGTAAAGAAAATTCTTATGATCAGGAACACTTTACTGCTTCTAGCAAAAATACAAAATAACTCACAACATCTTTCACAGAGATATGTTAATAAGAATATGAGAATACAGACACCTCTGTGTGTACATTATTTCAACTACGTTTTGACAAACTTCTAGAAGTCTTTCCTTCTTTTGGATAAAAGGTTTTAAAAAAATATGGTAAGTTGCAGAGCCTGCAGCTGAGTTCTTTGAGACATTGCTCCCATCACACTGCATGATTTCTTCAGTGATACTGAAGATCAGTAAGCTTTTGAACAAAATAATTTTTCAGTGTAAAACAGCACATTTAATGCAAATAACATTTAATCTATTTTTATACTATTTTCTAGGAACTAACAATGAAGAAACAAGGCCTGTCAATTAGCAAAGGAACAAAGTAAGCAATTCCTATTCTTAATTTAATTTTAAACTTAGCTTGAGAGCTTTGTCATTGGACTCACATTGTCTAAATCATTAAAATGAATACACCACTGAGGTCTGAGGCAAATCTATTTACAGTGATGTTACTCATAGTCTGGTTGGTGTTCAGGAATATTGATCTGTCTTGTTTGTCTAATAGGAAAATAATAAACAATTACTAGGCAATGTTAGAGAAAGTAATCAGTTTTTATATATCACTAATACAGCAGACCTCCCAAAACATAAAGGTGATGATCTGCATAAAATCAATGTGTTATGCCACATTGCTTATCCCCATCACTGCTAAGATTCTTAGCAATAAATGGTATAAGTTAAAAATGAAATCATTGGTCGACTGAAAATACATACTTGAAAGAAAAATATCTGCTTTATTTAAAAAATAGTATTTCTGCTTGATAAACTGAGAATATACTATTTTATAAAACTCAAAATATATTTAAAGAGAGTCAGAGTCTCTAATTTTGAAGGAATTTTGAAATTGCACTGCCTACAAGGAAACCTCTTCCCCAAACAAACACCAGGCAACAGTTCAAAGCTGTTTCCAAATTTCAGCAAACAGCATACAAACCACTGTAGCAACGTGACGTGCATAAACTACATGCTGCAGACATTTTGCTGGGAGTACAAATATATGTAAACTGACAATGCAGGAGCATCCATTGCACAGGGAAAAGTTTGAGAAATGTAAAGAAAAAAATCCAATAGTAAAACCTCCTTGCCCCTAGAACAAGAAATGTTATTTTAGTAGTGGTACTTTTAGGACTTACTTGGGTACATCTCTATTATTAGGATTTTCATGCTGTCTTCAATAACCTATCAGTTGAACAAGCTGTGCTTAGTAGCAGTATACTAAAATTGCTACAGAAATTTTCTAAAGGAAGAAGTACAGAACTTTCACAAAGGGCTTCCCTTAAACTGAAATGCAGCAATGTGAATGTCTATTCAATATAACTATTTTTGTGCTGAATATTGAAATCTGTGCTTTTTGCAACAAAACAGATTAAAAAATCCATTATTTCAAAATATGTAAAAGACATAGAAAATCATACAGAACTGTGTAGTGCTTTTGCATAGTTTAAAAGACTATATAAACCTGAAAAGCTCCTAAAAGAAGGTGTCGAGTTTTCTCCCATCCATTCTTTCCCAATGCGGGACATTGCTACTGCAAAATACCTTGGTTTCAAATACTAGTTTGTAACAGAATTCTCACTGGGTAAATGAATTCCCTGATAGCCTAGGATGCAGAAAAAGGACCACACATGCCCCAAAAATGAGTACAAAAAATGTAAATCAGGCAGATTAGACAAGATTTAGTTGGCCAGCAGTTACTTGATTTCATTCTCAATATCGATTAAAAAGAATCTACTGCATGAGGAATAAATTTATTTGGCGGCCAAATTTTGGGGTGGTTTTCAGGCAGTCACATTATAGCGACCACAGCAGCCATAATCAAGACTTTGGGCAGTAAAACTGCTCACCCTATGTACCATTTTGATTTTTTTTGTGCCCTTTTTTACTAGGAAGAACACACACAAAACACTACAGCAGAATAGTCAGACATGATTGCTCCTTTCAAGATGGTGTTAATAAGAAGAATCCCAAGAAGAGTGGGACAAAAAAGTAAAGCTTCTAAAAGTAAAACTGAACACTAAGAATGTGTTGTTTCTCTTAAAATATTTTGGATATATATCATGTTGCAAATTTTGTTCAATTCTTTGAATATTTAATAAAACAGCAAGTGTGATACCACTAAGTAGATTTCCAATGAACTCTTACCTTCCAGGAACAAAAAATTACTCTTCCCCTCCCAAGAACTTACCATAACTGGAAACTGGCTGTCTGGGTAGAATCACAGAAGTCAATACCCATTGTAGCAGTAAGGGATCCTCCTGGTTCAAGGCACTCTGCATGAAGAGATTTTTAACAAGTAAAACACACATGCAAGGCATCTGAAAATTCAACCCCCCAAACTTCACAGAATTAAAACACCCAAAAAGGTCTGCAAGAAAAAATCCAATAGCTGTAATTTTATTACAAGTAGTTATCACCCAAATGTCACACTTGCACATTTAAGCATCCTGGATTGCCCCTCTCACACAGTCAATGCGCACATGAAATGTTGCCATTTCAGTCTTAGAGCCCCCTCAACAAAATCAGGCCTTGTATTAGAAAAGCAAGGAAAGGAAAATTATTTACAGAAAAAAAATATATCGAAGTGACATCCTTTTAATTGTGCACAGATCCAGCACTGAGATTTCATTTTCAGTAACACTGGTTTGCAGATTTAGTTAGTAAATAGCAAAACACAACAAATAAAATCTACATTAATACACACCGTAACGGAAAATAAGCTTAAACAATTTCATAATTACTGTGGGTTTACTTGTGTCTCAATATTCAACTTGCATTAGTTGAAAGAAGAAAGATTATGAACACTAAACGGAAGATCACTTTGTGCTATACAAGCAGTGTGGACCGAGACACTCCAGGCGTGAAGGTATCAGGAGACATACTCATTCTCAGATTCTTGGCTAAATCACTACACTATTTCCCTAACGTTGTAGAGATAAAGCTTTCGTTAAAGGCTTTTCCTTGTAAGCTCTTTCTTTACATAAGTAAAAAACAAGCACTGAAGCAGACTGTCTTCTCAAGATTACAACATCTGATTTCCAGATTATTCATATTGTACCTGATACTTTTCAGGAACTGAAAGTAGAAAGCTGTTCCATGACAAAATGTAACGAAATATAACTATTTCAAGATTAAGTTTGTAAAAATACAGAAAAGATGAAGTTAATGCTGCTGACTAAAGTCTAAACTAACACTAGTAAGTGAATAAAAAACGAAGTATTCCAAGGAGTCTGCTTAAAGAATTGAAAGATTACAGGCTCCAGCTCAAATTCAGAATCAACTTCAAAGTCTTTGAGCTTAATGTTTTCAAAGGGAGTTTCAAACACATTTAGGAACAAGAAAATGTTGTGCACAGGGACTTGGGTGAAATAATTTG
This sequence comes from Sturnus vulgaris, assembly GCF_052056855.1. Taxonomy (NCBI): domain Eukaryota; kingdom Metazoa; phylum Chordata; class Aves; order Passeriformes; family Sturnidae; genus Sturnus; species Sturnus vulgaris. The sequence goes on from NC_142283.1 coordinate 58,945,395, forward strand.
AATCATTTCTACTGGATGAATCAGGACAATTAAGTGACTGAGGCAAAACTAGACTTATCCTCCAGCAGGAATACCTGTCTACACTGACACTTCTTCCGCTGGGTCTGCTGGGTAAATTACAGGATGTGTTTTTCCAAAAGTTGGAAACACAAAATGTAGTAAGAACTGGGTGTATAGGCTTAGTTCTACATAAAATGACAAGAATACAGACAATTCCATTCAAGCAAAAGAAATAACATTTTTGGAAGAACCACAGATGATTAATAGCTTATTTTCTGCAGAAGAAACCAACAGCTTTGCAGGACAGACACCACAATGTCTTTCTTGGGGAAATAAATACTTTGAAGGGTAGGATTATTTGGTGGAACTCAAGGAACCTGAAGTGGATAATTTATTAATTCCACTTTTTTTTCCCCCATGTTTTTATGCAAGACAAATGAATGCTACTGCTAAATGACTGTTTTTGTGGGTATAGCATCTCCTGATCTGATTTTTAATATTTCTACTGTAAGCCTTTGTGCTTTATTTCTTCAAAGGTTTACAGGCAGGGAGATAAAATAAAGCTCACGGGCAAAACTAACTTGACATCTCAATTCTGACCTGGACTTATTTTGAAGAATAAGCAGTAAAACGTTCACTTAAAAAATAAAAACTATTAATAGGGTTCTAAAACTAACTGCCTTGATCAAGTATGTATCATTACCAAGATGCAAACAGTTATTATTATTAATTTTAACTCTGAAATAAACTAAAGCACTGGAAAATTGCTTTTGTAGGTATTTGGTGTAAATCTGTATCATCTTTTCTATGCTAAAAAAAATATTTCAATAGTTTAGAGCCATTTAATACAAACTAAGACAAACAATACTCTTTAGTTTACTGTTGTGCTTTAAGAACATGCTCCTATATTCTTTTATCATGATACATATTCACATAATAATGTAGCTCACTGAAGCAGAAGAATTTGTATTATGAGACTTAGACACTTCCTTTCCTTCTGACTATACCACAATGTCCTAAAATAAAGAACTGTTGAGAAAAGAAAACAGGTTGCGTGCATAGGTATTACGTTTGAAAAAAACTTGCTGTGATCTGTGTTCTTTCTCAAGTTTTATACGCTTTTCCACAGAAATTTAGCAAAAAATCTTTCTGATTATAAAGTAGAAAGTAAAACAATTTAGGTCAGGTCTGACTACACATTAATTTTTATCTAGTCTAAGCAGACACTTTGTGGAACTATGGTATACAGAAGCAAAACTAAAACATACACTTCCACTCTACTGCCATAAGCTTACAATGAAAAAATGACTATGCTCTGAGTCACCAATAAAAATTATACATTTACAGATTTATTTAAAGCTTCATAAGAAAATAATAGTGAATATAAAAATCAAAACCTCATTCCTAATAGAAGCCCACAATAGCCCATCTAAAAGAAGACTGTAAAAGAATCAAAGTTTGTAGGGATGCAGAAAGATTTTGTCCCAACAAGTGGATAGCTGTTGAGTGTGTGTGTATGTATATCTACCCCCACCCACCACACACACATATGTGAGTATGCATGGAACTATGCAAAAACACTTGTATTTGAAATTTTTCTGAAGATTAGGAGTCTGGTTTTTTTAACGTAGGTTATGGTTACCTATTGGATTAAACTCGTGCATCCTCATGCCTGGAGGTAATTTCTTCTCGCCAATGTGAATATTCTCTATCTTCTGATCAGTTGTGTTTGTTACTGTCACTTGCACAGGTACCATATGATCGCCAAGAATGCCTGGCTGTCTGGAGAAGTGATAATGAGCTGCTAATCCTTTCCCACTCATTCGATGGAGCAGCTCATGTGTTTTTGTTGGCACAGAGACCTGCGTAGTGACCTGTTAAGTATAACACACTAGTTGGCACATGCTGTAAGTCAAGAACAGTAAAAATTGAATATTGCATTTTTTACTCATTTAGAACACCTACTTTGGGGTTGGAATTTTACTGAACCAGAAACAGAAATATGTAAGGACATATTGAAATGCATATGCAAAGTGCAGTAATAGATACCAAATAACAAATAATTTACAGATAATATAGAGATAAAAACATTTCCGGTGCTGAAAAGACCGTTGTTGTACCCGTCTCACTTTCCACTATAAATCTGTTTTCAAACTTTTAGCTTTACAGTTAGCTATCAAATTATCACATTTTTTAAGAGTTACAGTTAATTAGTTATGTTTTTTCCAACAAGAAACATTCTATGCATCAGAATTCAAGGGCATTCCCAAGCTCATTATGTAAGGTGAAAGTATAGTGAGAAATTGTCTTCTGTTTCTCTTGTTAAAAACACAAAAAATGTTGTCTAACACAATTTCACTGGTGAAATAGTAAAAACATAGTTATATAGAACAGATGGATGCTGACACTTTTTAAATAGTCTTGCTACTACAAGCAATAAGAAAAATCCCAAGGATGTTTCAGTCCATTCTATCCTGCATAAGAAGCATGAAAAGAGACATTTAACGTGCAAACAAATTCACAGATATTGCTGACAAGAAAATCATGAGCTCAAATATACAAAAGTAAGGCTTATACAGAAATATGCAGACAAGAGAATTTGAAATCTTTACACAAGTCTTAAGGAAAGATCAGGGTTACTTTAAATTATATTTATAAAATAATGATCTGTGACATCACATGACCAGACTTACAGTTAACACAAAATGAATGGAAAAGATATAATTTTTATGGACCTTCTCAGTTACTGAAAATTCAAAACATCTTTGAATAGTAAGTCACAAACTTTCACAGATTAATAATCTGCTTAATTTTCTAGAAATAACTGACAATTAAACTCTCAAAAAAAACCCCCTCAGTTGTCAAGAAGTAATAAAGGACATGCTTTGAAAATCTTATTGGTACACAGAAAGAGACAATAACGGTAAGAGGTTATTAGCACTCAAATTAGCATGTTGCGTAATGGAATACTTACTTCATGAAATGGTTCTCCCATTTTACATTAACAGGTTTAGGATATATGTTTAATTCATGTTAATACAAGTATTTTGAAGTACACTAGCTTCTTTGTGTTCACTTATGGCTGGCTTTATTAATAATATTTATTAACAGGAATGAAAATATAAAAAGTAGTCAGAAGTCCATTATGTAGATTCTTCAGAATCATTGATCCATTGAGATTGGAAAAGATGTCTAAGTTCTGTGTCCAATCTCTAATGGCTGTGTCTGTTTACCCAGTCCTTCCATCTTCAGTAAACCATGTTCCTACATGTCACACTCAAATGCTTTCTGAAGACTCTCAAGAATGGTGAGCCTTCCCTGGCCAGTCCATTCCAACACCTGATAATTCTTTCAGTGAAGGAATTTTTTCCTAACACCCAACTTAAACCTCCCCTGGCACAACTGGAGGCCATTTCCTCTTGTTCTATCATTTACCTGGGAGAAGAGGCCACCTGGCTACACTCTCAAGCAGCTGTAGAGAGTGATAAGGTCCCTCCTGAACTTCCTTTTCTCTAGGATAAACACCCCCAGCTCCCTCAGCTTTTCCTTACTGGTCTTGTGCTCCAGACCCCACCCCAGCTCCACTGCTCTTCTCTGGACTCACTCCAACACCAGAATGACCTTCCTGTAGTGAAGAGCCCAAAACTGGACACAGGATTTGAGGTGCAGCCTTACCAGTGCCCAGCACAGGGGGACAATCCCTGCCCTTCTCCTGCTGGCCACACTATTGCTGATCCAGCCCAGATGCCATTGGCCTTCTTGGCCACCTGGGCACACCCTGGCTCATGTTCAGTCAATGTCACCAGCACCCCCAGGTCCTTTCCAGCCACTCTGTCCCAGCCTGTGGCACTGCCTGGGGTTGCTGTGACCCAAGGGCAGGAGCCAGCACCGCGTCTTGTTGAATCTCACACCATTGGTCTCAGCCTTTTTGGATCTTTGCCCTTTACAAACCTGTGCTGGCTGGGCCAGATCCCCTGGCTGTATAGTAGGAGCCACAGCTGGTCTGTGGGCAAGATAGGGTTAATGAATGAGGTTTGTTTTGAGAAGTATTCTTTGACTAAGGTCGTTGGCCTGGAGATCAAGAAAAGAAGAAGAAGAAAAAGATAAGCAAGAAGAAAACTTGAGCTGGGAAAGTATTTTTAGAGAAGTTTTGTGGAAAACAGAGGCGCAGGTGGCTTTGCACCAATCAATGTTATGTTGATCTATTGTAGCCAATGAAAAAAGTGGAAACTTTGTAGAGTGTATAAAAGACAGCATGCTGTTGTAATAAATGGAATATTAGCCTTCTGAAATGTAGTGTGCCTTTTCCTATGTTGTGCCTGCCCCTACGACATGGTAGTGTTCCATGTGCTCCATGATGGCACCCAGGATGAGCTAATCTAAAATGCATACACATAGAGAAAAAAACCTCACTATTCTTAAATTGTAACACTGATTCAAGTTTTACTGAATCCTTTCCTTGATTTTTAGAGGCTTTAATCTATGCCTATGCCCTCTTCAGCATTACTTCCTGTTTCAGTAATAAAAAGCTAGTGAGCCCATTCACTTTAATTTTCAACATCATACTATACATAGCAGCAAAAATGCAAAGGACACTCAGAGTAATGACATTATATTTAAGTCATCTTTCTTTGTACAGAACATTAATTTTCACTTGCACTTAATGTGGCAGTACTAGAAATAAATAAAACATATGTATGTTGAACAAAGCAATTTAATTCTGGAAAATTGGAATTTTCAAAGCCTCTACTTGCTAGCAAGGATTTTGAGTTGACAAAGGCTGATGTGACTGTAATGCGGTGTATTTAACAGTTACATCAGTCTGGTAAACAGTTCTTTGTTTTAATTCTAATATTTTTAATGCAGTTATGACAGAACCCATGGGGCAGGTACCTGCAATCACTCTGGGGTTAAAATAAAACCACACAGAGTTAACAGAACAAGAAGCATCTACTAACCAGGAGATAATCTCCTACAAATCTTACATAGCATATGTTTAAATAATAGAAGTCGTTTGTGTACCTTTGGATGGTTTATGAAAATAACCAATCAATTCTGCAGACACAACATTATTTCTAAAGGAAATCTATGTGACTCGTGATGCCTGCAGATACACAGAGACAAACCACACATATTTTATCAGTTTATTACAGTAAGCAAATAAGCGTGGAATGAGAGTGCACATAACTGTCTACTTAACGCTTACTGAAACATTTATAAGAGCTGTTATCTCCCTAATAACAGACAGACAGCGTGCAATTTTAGAGAGGAGAAAAGCTTCATATTTTTTAACACTTCACTAAAAAGTAACTGAAGAGTGTAAAATGAAAAATACTCTGTGCAGTTAGCTGGTAATGGACCATATTATCAACTCAAGTTAGATTTATAGGATACAAACTAGTCACTAATAGTTATTTTATGACAGAGCATGTCTGCTTTTTTGGGTTTAGATTATTAAGATTAAACTTGCAAAACTTTTTTTTATACAGCTGTTTAGAAAGAGAGTTAAAAAAAAAAAGAAAATATTAACTGCCCTCCCACCCCATTTTGACTGAAAGCAACCACATGTAAGGACTCCATACTAATACTGTATTGTTACAGTGTCTTGGTACCAGTCACACTGGCCAGAAGGCAGACTGCACATGTTGAAAGATAATTCATGACCCTAAAAGAACTGCAAGTATTTTTAAACTAGCTCATGCATGAGGACAAGAGCAACATTAGGATTTTGCCCCCTCTCCTTTAATCATGGGGAAAAAATGGGAAAAGTGTTAAGATCACTGATGGTAGTAGTTGTGGCTTTCTTTATCACAACTGACCTGACTAGTTACAAACCACTGAATCCTTCCAATATGAACATGTTTCTTTTTGCCAGCTCAGTAACTTCTCAGTAATTAAGCGTACATTGATACAAAAAACTATTTTCCATAATTATATAAAATAAAAAATACTACATGGTTTATTAAATCTACTACAGAAAAGAGAAGCGGACACACATTCCTGTCCAAAGTACCATGAAGTCACAAAGAATCAGAATGGTTTGGGCTGGGAGGGACCTTAAAGAAGCATTTTTACTATTAAAACTGTTATTACTAAAGACATAAAATTCTGTTTGTTTTCTTTTGTATTTGTTCTTCAGTTTAAAAATCCTGCAAAAATGAACAGACTAATTCTTGATTCTAGTTCATAAATGTATATATGTTTGGATAAAACATGTATTATTGGAAAAAAATACTTTTCTCTAAGGGTAAGAAAAATTATAATTTTATTTCTCTAATTTACATTCTGTTAAAGCAGTGGACTACATCATTTAATGCAAGTAATTCTCCTACTGGCAACATCCATGACAAAATCCAAGAATTACCTACTGAACTGTGAGAGCTATAACCTCTCTCACACTCACGGTGAGGCTACGCTCCAGTTACTCTGCAACAGATAAGAGAAGGGCTATCACACACAGACAAGTCACATTTACATGATCTTTCAACTGAAGCCATGAGAGCAACTTAACTATAATTTTATAGTATTAGGAGAAAGATGGAAAAACAGAAAAACAAAAGTTGGCTACTGGCGGGAAATGTGATCTTTTGCTCAGTTAACAGTTATATATTACTCACAGTCACAAGGCAATGTCTCCCTTATACAGCTCTTACAAAAATAATTATTAATTCATAAAAAGGTAAAACAAAGTGGAAGCAAAAAATGTCAGCATCTTAGTCTCTGCATTATTTCAAGAGGCTGTTGGAAATCCCAACATTACAGCACAGCTAAGTCACGATAATATGGACTGCCGAAGTAATGACAGAATCCCCCTCACAGGGAGCAAGAAAACTAAACAAGCAAGTAATTTTGTACAATCTAAGAAGAGCAACTGCATACTGTCATTTAATTTGGGCTAATTTATCTAGACATACAGACACTCAAGGTCATATGTTGAATTCTGGAAAACACTTTTTACCAAAGGTGCATTTAATTGCTCTACATCTACTAAATACCTTCTAAAAGCCATGTCTGCTAGGAACACCTTCAATTTCTAATACATCCTAACTCCCTTCTTTTTGCATTGTCACCACTTTTAGGCTCCACACTTCCCTTAATTATTAACATGTCAATGAGGCTAATTGAAAATTACCATATTAGTGATCATATCTTTAAACCATTAATGGTTTCAGACAATTTCAGACATTATAAAATGAGTTCCAAAAATTCTTGCTTAATTTTGATATTGATAGATTAATACTTTTATCTCCAAAACCTTGCAAGAAAAATAAAAATAAATAAAACTCAAAACTGCTCAAATAGCTTCCAGTGATTTTTAAACCACCCAGAGATGGATCTCAAAAAAGGACCACTTTTATTATGCTGCTCACAGTCTGTCTCTGTAAAGATACCAAAACTAATTGTTTCTCTGCCTTTTTTTAAACTGTAATATTTCTGTTTCTGATTAAATAATTTCTGATTTCTGACTCAAATCATCCTTCAAGAAGAATCATGTACTCAAGGTAATCATAGAATGGCTTGAGTTGGAAGGGATCATAAAGATCATCAAGTTCTAACATGCCTGCCATGGGCAGGCACACCTTTCACTAGGTCAGGTTGCTGAGAGCTCCATCCAACTTGGCCTTGAACACTACCAGGGATGCGGGATTCACAACTTGACTGGACAACCTGTTCCAGTGCCTCACCACCCTCACAGAACAGAATTTCTCCCCAATAGCTAATCTAAACCTGCCTTTTTTCAGTTTGAATCCATTCCCCTTGTCCGCTCACTGCATGCTTTTGTATAAAGTCCCTCTCCATCTTTCTAGTAGGCTTCATTTAGGTACCAGAAGGCTGCAATTAAGCCACAAAGCTTTCTCTTTTCAAGCCTTTCAAGCACTTCTCTCAGCCCATCTTCATAGGAGAGGTGCTCCATCCCTCTGATCACCTTGGTCTCTCCTCTGGACTCCCTCCAGCAGGTCCATGTCCTTCCTGTGCCGGGAGCCCAGAGCTGGATGCAGCCCTGCAGGTGGGGTCTCAGCAGAGCAGAGGGGCAGAATCCCCTCCCTGCCCTGCTGCCCACACTGCTCTGGATGCAGCCCAGCACACGTTTGGCTCTCTGGGCTGGGAGTGCCCATGGCTGGGTCATGTCCAGCCTCTCAGCCACAGCACCCCCAAGGCCTTCTGGGCAGGGCTGCTCTGATCTGTCCATCCCCATCCTGTGCTGGTACCAGGCTTGCTCTGACCCAGGTGCAGCACCTTACAATTTGCCTTAGTAAACTGCATGAGAGTCCCATGGGCTCCCTCCCAGAACTTGTCCATGTGCCTCTGGATGGCATCCTGTCTTTCAGATGTGGCAACTGTACCACTTCACTTGGTGTCATCTGTGCATTTGCTGAGGGTGCACTTGATCCCTTTGTCTTTCTCATTAATGAAGACACTAAGTAATAATGGTCCCTGAGTGACAACACTTTGTCAGTGATGTCCATCAGGACTCTGAGATGCTGAACACCAGCCCCTGCATGTGGCCATTCAAAAACTTTCTTATCCACCTAGCAGTCCACCCATCAAATACATCTCTTCAGTTAGACAGAGGGGGAGGCAAAATAGGGAGAACAGGAGGGCAGGATGAAGGGGGCCCAAATACACAGGGCAATCCCACTAGTCCCCTTATCCCATTTCATGCCTGAAGCCCATCTGATCCCCACACCCCACTTCATCTCAGCCTTCCCCCTTATGATGGTACTTCCATTATCCCAGTCTTCTCCCCTTATCCCAGCTTCTCCCACTTGCAGTGGACTTGCAGTGTCAAAGGCTTTACAGAAGTCCAGAAAAATGGTATCTGTAACCCTTCCCTACCCACTGATGCAGCCACCCCATTATAGAAAGCCATTGGCTTGGTCAGACAGGACCTGCCCTTCCTGCAGCCATGCTGGCTGTCCCAAATCACCTGCCTGTCCTCATGTGCCTTAGCACAGCCTCTAGGAGGATCTGTTCCATCACCTTCCCAGGCACAGAAGGCTGTCAAGGCTGTAGCTCCCAGGGTCCTCCTTTCCACCCTTCTTAAAAATGACTACCACGTTTTGCCTTTTCCAGTCACTTGGGACTTGCCCTGAGTGCTGTGACTTTTCAAATGTCATGGAGAGTGGCTTGGCAACTACATCAGGCAATTCCCTCAGGACTCTGGGATGCATCTCCTTGGGTACTTTCAGGTGCTCTTGCTCTCTGTGGAAGAGTTGCTTAAAGATCTGCCAGCTCTCTTCTACTCCCTTGTCCCTGAGGGCAGTCTGTCAGGGGATCCCACTGACTAGGTTCCCAATGTGGACTTTAACCCCTTACCCCGACCCCTATCCATCAGGACTGCACACTCCAGCCATGCATGATCCCTGCAGCCCAGGCTGTCTCCACTCTTGGTGTCCCAGTTTGCTCACTTGCACTGGTGACCAAGAGATCCTCCAACGAATTCCCTCGCAGGGCTGTCTATAACCTGGCTCAGAAGTCTCCTCCACGCATTCCAGGAGGCTCCTGCATTGCCTACAGCCCTCCAAGCTCCTTTCCCAACAGCTGCTGGGGTGGTTGAGTTCCCCCTGCAGGACAAGACCCTGCAGGCACAATGTCTCCTGTGGCTGGAGCGGGAAGGTCTGGTCAATGGGCTTCCCTTGCTCTGGCAGCTGTAGCAGACCCCAGACACAAGGTTCCCTTTGCTGCCTCAGTCTCTGACCTGCCCCCACAGGCTTTCCACCTCCTCACAGATACAGGCTAGAGATGGTCAAAATCTTCAATAGTACTAAATTATCTGTTTTCTAATACTTTTATACCCCTCACATTTTTCTCATGGTTTTCTTAAAATAGAATCAACTATACAGAATTGCAGTTACTCCGTATCAATACAAAGTATTGCTCTTTGAGCATAAAAATGACTACATCATATAAAGGAATCAGAATTGGGCCTTAATCTGGAGTTCACGAAAAGCAGAAAACTCTAGTAGTTCCATACCAGACTAATCAAGAACTTTCAAAAGGGAGTATGCACCTGCTCTGTGTAACTGGGGGCCAGTGAAGCCAGCTTGCATTTTGCCTAAGTAATAATAGAGCCTAAACCTTTGTATTACAATAACACCTGGCTTTTTTTGAAAATTGGCATCTTTGCCTTTTTCCTCTGCTGAGCATAATGAATCACATGAATAATCCAATGAAAATATTAGTAAAATTTTTTAAAATGCCATATAAGAAAGAAGTTCAGTAGCAACAAAATGGGAATATTCTCAAAATTAAGTCAGAGTTATTAAACAAGCTATTATGAAGAAAAGGGCTAAAGACAGTCACATAATTATGGTACACAAACCTTGGTATAAATTCAGAAGTACATATTCTCCCGCAGAAGGTCTGCTGGGATCATTAGTGGACTATAAAAAGGGCTTAAATAATTACCAAGGAAAATTTGTTTTGTAGCAACACTAACAGAAAATTCCTACACTTAAACTGGCGAAGTTCCTATCTGTGTATGGGAGACCTCAAGATTTTCTATCCTTTTTCCTGTGTATGCTTCCATTAGGTGAAAAGCAGATGGTCTGGTGGCTGATGCATATGTGAGACTTTCATCAAGCAGCATGAAACACTTAGTCATTAGGTGTTTCAAGGAAAAGGCATTCTCCCAATACAAAACCAAGTAATTTACTTCAATCTAGTGATTCCATTCTTCCACTGACCTGCGAAGGCTGAGAACTACACTTCAGGACATGGTTTAGTGGTGGCCTCAGCAGTGTTAGGTTTGCAATTGGACTCTATGGTCTTTTTCAACCTCAATGATTCTTTGATTCTATGATTACCTGAAATAGTTTAGGAGTTAGAAAAACAGAGTAAAGTGTCAGCCTCACCTTGCATCCTAATTATGAATTTGAAATAGTGGACATTGCTGAGAAGGATTAATATAGATTTTGGCATTGAGTCTAAATGACTTCAAAGAAGTTCCTACAAATGGTTTCTAGTATATTATTTTGAGTTTTGGCATACAGCCAGTACTCTAGAGACCTCTAAAGTGAAAACATACTGAACTCTACTGGCCATAACGTATACTATTACAGTTAGATTTATACTATAACAACTCCTGCATATTGGTTCTTTACAATGGAAACATCTAGCTCAAATTTTTTTCCCAGAAAAAGACATAATCTGTCAGGATATGTGTATAATATAATTAAAACACTTCTACACAGTATTACCCAAAAGCCAAAGTGAATTCTGCCTTTAATACACTTTATTCAAAATCCAGGACAGGTATTTCTGAATGTCGAAATGCAAATTACATCTTTGCCACCTTCATACAACTATATTTGAATCTCATCTACTACATTGTTGTTGAAGAATGCAACACATTATTTTGGTTTCCATCAGGATGATCCTAATGCACAGTAGACCACTCTCAAGGACAAAAGCCTGAAATAAGCACTGAACTCACTGCACGTAGATATCTGTATCAGCACTTCCTCAATGCAAGAGAAGAATCTCTTGTGTACCACACTACATCTCTTATACATAATATTGCTGTGTCAATTTTCTCCAAGTTTCATTTAATTATAAACATAATATTTTAACCTAAACAAATCCATAGTCCTTAGACTGCAAAAAATTACAGCTGACCTGAGGCCATGTTCAGCTAACACAGTTTTTGTGTGTTTTGTTTTCCTTAAGCTTTGTTTTCCATCCTTAAAAAACAAGAAAAAAATATCATGCACTAGTTAGTAGTCTGTTAAGCAACAGAGGTTTATTTATAACCAATTACCTTCAGTTTACTTGTTTAAATTTAAAAGCACATTTCTATTTTTTTGACTCAAGAAACAAAATTTGTGGTGTCAAATGACATATTCATCCTTCACAATGACATTTCTTTTCACAATTGCAAGAAGAAACACACTTCTTGATCCCGTCCACACTGCTCAGAGCAATGCAAGCAACACCAAGCACAGTATGCTGCAGTCAAAAACCTCACCTTATGAATGCTTCTAATGAAGACCCCACTGTACAGACACAGACACTGGATGTAGGCAGTAGCTGTGGCCATGGTTAATGCCTTTAACTATGTGGCAAATTAGGTATGTAACTTTTTCTCATCAACTTTTGAAATTATCTTGGTCCTACTAATGTACAGTATTACTGCTACTATTGTCTAAGACTGCCATAGATTGTTAGCTCGCTGAGCATAAATACAGCAGCAGAACACTGTGACGATGACCATTATTAAAACTTAGTCCACTTTAAAACATCTTTTAGTACACAAATGTATTTAATAGTAGTTCAAATCTATGTTTCATGTAGAAAGCATGCATTCTGAAGCTGCTGGTAAACAGCAGAATGATTTTTGTACATTTTTTCATAAAACATTTCAAAGCAATAAACTGACTTCCTTTGCAGGTCATGAACTCCTAAAGGGCACTATGCAACTGAAAGATGCACTTTAGAATTCTTACAAATGTACCTTTCCCCCATTCTTCTGCCATTTTCAAATCAAGAACACAGATGTCAGGGACTAGAAACAATAAGCAACACTTTCAACTACATAAAGATGGAAATGTTTCCTAACCCAAGTGAACAAAAGTTAAAAATGAAAATGTTTATCAACTTCACAGAAATGAATGTTAATTTTGAAGATTCTAGAATTACTTTTTTTAGCCTTAACATGTCAACACCCTGATCACAAAGCCATTAGGAGAAAAGCATGTAAAATTAAGGTGAAAGTCTGGACTAAAACCAGCTTCTAAAAACTCATCTCTCGGATGATACTATGTTTTTTCATAGCACTGTTCTACAGCCTTTTAAAGAGTCTTCTGTCTCTCCAATATCCTCTAGAGTCAGTGGCACAGGAGAGCAGAAAACACTTCCAAATTATTCTGATTTGAGGAAACAATGGCACATCATTTACCAGCCTTTTTAAAAACAACCTTAACAGACGTTAGGAGGTGGGTAATGGAGGGTACCACCTTCCTGCAACTGTTAGCAACACCTTTAAGAGCACATTAAAATGCATCTGCACTGCCATAATTTAAAAGATTCGAAATCACCCGATTTCAAGAATTGCATTGTCCTTGCATTTCACTTAGGTTGTACTGCTAACCTACAAGTCATGTGGCAACATACTACTAATGCACAAAAGGAAATATATGGCCCATGAGCAGTAACATCTCTCCACTAGTTGAGTTAGCCCCAGGCTTAGCTTTTACTTTCAATGATCAAATACTTATTTTCTCAAAAAAGTTTTATTCTTAACATTTTTGAACAAAAATCTCAGTGTTATAATTTGAATACCAGATGTTTCATGATATGTT